>NC_139960.1:9426024-9533524 GCF_963454915.1 Gymnoscopelus microlampas
TGGGCTTGTAGATCTGCTATTTTTGGCTAAAGTTCTCCTCAGAAAAGGGATGCTAGGTTTCGAGTGGTTATGGTAAAAAGAAAAATCATATCACATAAAGATTTGGCGGACCCCCTGTAGTAACTCTGAGGACCCCCTAGGGGTCCCGGACCCCCTGTTGAAGACCCCTGCTGTAAACTGAACAAAAAAAAAACGTTTTTTTTCTTTTTTTCAAAAGGGCACTTCTGGTCAAGAGGGCAAAGGGCAGGTGCTCTAGCACCACCTAGAGTCTATCTGTGCACGTCCCTGGGTTGAAGGGATATTTCCCTTTCAAGCATGTTTGGGCTCATTTTAACCTATTTAAACCCATTGTAACTTCAAACTCTGATTTCTCTCTCTCTCTCTCTCCTCCACCCCCCTCCCCCCCAGTAGAGGAGCAGGTGGTAGGGCCCAGAGACCTTCAGGTCTTTGAGTTGGGACACAGCTCTCTCAGACTGACATGGAGTCAGGCCACCGGGGACGTCACCGGATACCGTCTACTGGTCACCCCGCTCAGCCCCAAGGGACTGCCGCTGCCCTCACAGCAGAGACAGGTGAGGGGCCGTGTGTGTGTGTGTGTGTGTGTGTGTGTGTGTGTGTGTGTGTGTGTGTGTGTGTGTGTGTGTGTGTGTGTGTGTGTGTGTGTGTGTGTGTGTGTGTGTGTGTGTGTGTGTGTGTGTGTGTGCGTGCGTGCGTGCGTGCGTGCGTGCGTGCGTGCGTGCGTTAGCCAGTGGTGGAAAAAGTACTCAAATGTTTTACTTAAGTGAAAGTGTCAATACTGCAATGTAGAAATACTGTGTTAGGGTACGCTCCCACTGCACTTTTATTTTACCTCTGGGGCAGAATCTGCCAATGCTTTGTCAATGCAAATGCGTGGATTCACGCAAGAGCAGATTTTTCCGCTTGTTGCGCAGACCTTGCGTTTATCGGCTCTACACGAAGAAGCATAAAACTGCTGGAGGCAGGAGCTGATTTTCCCCCTCTGTCCAATCGGGTGAGTCGAAGGCGGACCGTCCCAAGACTCAGGAAGCACCATGGTGCTCTCAGTGGACCAACTGGTTGTAGCTGTTGCATCTCACCCAGTACTTCATGATTTGTGCACTTGGGGTTCGTACATCTACATACACATTCAGATTTAAAATATAAAGTGCTTACCCCATGGCCACGGATTTTGCGCAACCGCTAGGGTTGCGCAGTTGAAAGCATACGGAGAAAATGACCACTGATTGGATTAAAATGCTTTTTATTGAACAATACGGAAGATACGGATACTTATGAGGGCCCGTACATGATTGTAACATTCGTGGCCATGGGGTAAGTACTTTATATTTTAAATCTGAATGTGTATGTAGATGTACGAACCCCAAGTGTGTAAGTGCAAAGACATTTTTTTGTCTAGTGGCTAGTGTCTAGTGGCGGTGCGGGCTACGGGGACGGTCTTGAATGTGAGTGACAGGTGCGTCACAGCGGTTTTTTTAGAATCCGCTGACTGCAAAAAACTGTGGCCGCGCACAACCTGCGTTTAACAGCGGCCAGCCAACTTTTGGTGAGAGCGTGCCCTTACAAATAAAAGTCCGGAATTAAAAATTCACTTGAGTAAAAGTACACAAGTATTTTTTTTATCAAAATGCACTTAAAGTACCAAAAGAGTAAAGTAGGCTACCCATTATGCAGCATGTCCCATTTCAAAGTTTTCAAATGACAAGGTTGGGATGTGCATGTGCATGTGCATGTGCATGTGCATGTGCATGTGCATGTGCATGTGCATGTGCATGTGCATGTGCATGTGCATGTGCATGTGTTTGGTAGCCAGGACATACCCACAGACTGGTTGTTAGACCACCTTAACTGTACCTTTAATATATTGTGTCTGTTAAAGTAGGTTTTTTCCCTATCAACCAAATATATAAATATCGATACAGGGCGAAACATCACATCGATATTCATATAAGTATTAGAACATTTGATAAAAGGTGACAAAGAAAAACCAGACTCAGGACACAGGCAGCCATGGATGTAATGAAATATCTTATTCAGACAGAGAGAGTGGGAAGGTTACAGTATCACAGGTATTGGTAGGCATCATCGGTCGTCGTCTCTCTCTGCCATTAAACAGAGAAAGCACTGGTCTTTAACAGCGTCCAGTAACATAAACATATGACATCATTGAAGATACATCAAGCGTCCAGCCGTCAGAGGAGTAGTCCTGCTATTGGTGGATAGGATGAGTACGTCATCGTCAGATGAGGATGATGATGGTAGATGATGATGATGATGATGATGGTGTGACAGTTTATCTTTGAACAAACAGCGTCCACATGTCTCGAACAACACGTTAGCCTCGGCTCTGACCTGTCTGGTCAGAGGTAACTTCGTGACACTGCGAGAAGGGTTATGCATTTGGAGCAGAACACCGAGATATGGTGTTCTTAAAACAATAGATAACCACAGAAAGGCCTGTAACTAATTTGACCTTGCATAGACAGAGACAGGAGAAATAGGGAGAATAGAGTACATGACAGAATTTAGGCCAAAATGACAGCATTATATTAATTTGACATTTAAAGCAGGTCTAGGACATTAGACAAATTATGATTAATCAAAATATTTCTATCAAGCCTACCTTTTCATCATGATTTGGATAGGGTCAAAGGGCAAGCTGATTGTACCTTGTGACATTATTCAAACCAAACCAGACACAGACAGGCAAATCTTACAGTGACAAATGACCTAAAGGGCAAATGGATTGGAAGTACAAATGTATTGTAAGGACTGTATACTTTAAATCGAAGTGTAGATTAACAAACCTTACATTGTGACAGATATTACTTTGAAAGGACTGTATATAATGGTTATTCATTCAATTAGGAAGTAAAACAGGGTTATATTTCATGAGATTTCGAGACACATACGACAAAGTTTTTCCCGGGTATTACCTTTTGTTTAGTGGAGTCGTGTCTAGCTCTCCACCTGCAGCGTTCAGCAACAGCTGATTAACAATTCACATCTCCACTAACAAATAATTTTATTATAATTCAAAAATCTCAGCTAATGTACCGTTCCAAACAAATCTTTTCAAAATATGTTTGGATGTAATCAATTTTTTAGCACCTGTTATTGACCCATAGCCCGTTTTGGTTGATAGAGTGAGGGGAAATTGACCAGGCTGACAAGTTTTTGAAATTGGACTTTGACAAGACACCTACGTAACTGATCAAAGACGATTCTGGACAATTCAGATAAGAGAATTACCCCTCCTCGTGTTGAGCTGGTCCAGATACTTTAACAAGTTTTTAAGTATTTAAAATGAAACGGTACACTTCTGACCTGTACTTTTACTTGTTGGTAGTAGGGCTGTGTCTAGCCTTCCACCTGCGGCCTTTAGCAACAGTTGATTAACCATTCACATCCCCACTAACAAATAACTTTACTTTATTTAGGGAAAAACTCAGTGGAATGGCCCCAAAACCCAGGAAATACCTCCCGAATGTAATACTTCCCTATTGCATGTATATGGGGTTTATTTTGGTAGGAGGAATCATGTTAATGGATTAAGTAAGTACAACCTGAGTAAATACAAACTGTTTGTGTAATTTTTCAAATGTTTTCAATCTAAGTATATTCAGCAAATCAAATCAATTATTCATCTACAAATCTCTCCCCTTGTCACATTCAATGGGGAATGGATGTGACATGGAAAAGAAACAAAATCAGATTTAAACACAATGGGAACATGAAAAATGTAAAAGAAAATATGGAAATATTTATTTGAGGTTCCATTCTGAAGGGTACATTCATTTCCACCGAGCTTAGGACAACTGTGAAAATGAATGACTCTTCACTGATTTATTCTTTTATCCTTCATCTAAACTAAAAACAAACAAATGCATTCCAGGATTCGTATCAATATGTAAATCAGTTGTGGGGTTGTACCCCACTTACCTCCGAGGTCAAACTATTTACAGCAATACGAATTGGCCTGGAACGTGAGGCATACTGTGTTTTGTTCTGAAAATAGACAAACAAAAAAAATGACAGTACAAAAGAAAACAAATAAAGAAATACATATATTCATATATCTATATACATATATATAATAATTTTAAACCTTCCAATTCCCTCAGATACCTATAACCATACATGGCGTTACATCATATGGATATAGTATATATGAAAGAATTATGATTAAAATGTTTAAAATTAAAATATAACAATGACAAAATTAAAATAAACATATTCGTTGCGAAGAGTTAGAGCTAGATAAAGTACATCAAAATAAATTGAAAAGAAAACACAGACTTTGGAAAAAAATAAAATAGCAGATCTACAAGTTTAGTCAAAAATGATCAAATATCTTTAAAACTTTAAAATAATTCTTCTTATTCATCATTAAAATGTTTCCAAAGAATAGTATAAAGAATATTATAATATTGTAATGTATTTAATCTAATATTCACTGATAAGTATTGAATTCAATGGAATCTGTAGAAGTGACCCTGATAAGTATTGAATGTAATGGAATCTGTAGGAGTGACGTGGTAAAGTCACGTGACAGGGAAGCTGATACTTCCTGTTGAATGAATTCTGGGTAATTGAGTCAAATGGAGTGTAAGAGAGACCATTAAAGAAAACCAAAAAAAAATTAGAACTTATTATTTAAGGAATATGTCTATATAGACATGTCCATACATGTGGCGAGGGATGGAACTAGAATGGTCAAAATATGGTTACAGAGGTCTGAGTTTAAGATATAAGTACTGCTTCTTGCAGCAATGAAACCACAGAAAATAATCAGCATTCCTGGGTTGAGTTTATTAGTCGACTTAGTCTGTCTAGCAGACGAATGAGCTCTTGTGATTGCTTAAATCAACCATTTTTATCGATTAATGGTCTACCACACGTACAATAATTTATGAAAAACATATCCCCGAAAATCAATAATTTGTGAATGCAAGTCGACCAATATTCATAATCCTACAGAGTAAAATAGATATATTAGTTCTCGTGACAAACATTAACACAAAATTAATTTACGCGAATGACGAGGGGTCCGCACACTTATCAACACTTGATCCACCCTCCCCTGGTGTGAGACCAGCATAATGATTTATACATGTACCTAAAACGTTCTCGTCGAACACCCAAAGTTTGGATCGTGGGTTATTCTAGATGATATGATCAGAGGTACACCATAAATCCATATACATATATACATACTCATACAGGGCGGAACCTAGCACAAGTATCTATATATAAATAAAGAACTGGAAATATTCAGAAATGAGAATATCCAGCTGCTTAGTCAAACACCAGTGTAAAAAATATGGAGGATGTCCAGTACAGATCGTGCGGTTAACATAACCTTCTTACGTCATTATCCTACACTTTTCCATAGCACAAGAGGGCTGCTCTCACAAAAAATTACCCTGAGCATGTCAGTCAACAACTTGTCAACACATTAACAGCACAAAAGCAACTACGAGCAGCCTAAATGTTTACCGCGGAGAGGAAGGAAGAGAAAAAGAGAGAGAGAGAGAGAGATGGAGAGATGGAGAGAGAGAGAGATAGATATATAGTGAAATATTGTATTTTTAAGAACGTTTAGTCTAGAATCTATTCATGGCAGTGGATACGGGCGCTCTAACAGACTATAGTTAAAGTTTGACACGCTCAAAGCCCTGAAAAGATTCCCCGTTCAAAAAGTTTTGAAGAACGAAAATAAATGATGAGTTATATAAGTGACCATCTAGACCATATATACAAAATATATATATACATTATATATATATTCAAGAATGTTTTTCATGAATTTAAAGGGGGTTATAAAACATTTTAGTTTAAATCAAAATTAACAAAATTAAATTAAATCAAAATTAAGGAGTAGTCTGTTCATAAAGTCTTGTTTGTGTAACATAAATGAAACAATATTACAATTAAAAGAAAAAGATTTAACTCTTGAAACGTAATGTCTAATGATTATCACAATCCCTCTTTTGACCTGACATAAAAGTCAGGAAAATGAGCGATTTGACCATAAATGGTATCTTGCAGTTATACCTATATATACACACATACATACATATGCCTGTCGATATACATATACCCACAGATACAAAGAACTACTGGTATTTATATCCATACGTACGCATCCTGTAGGCATCAAGGTAGCCCCATGCCGGGTCACACATACTGTACGTATGTATATATATACAAAAAAAACACAGATCTACGATCTATAAAAAATATCTGTATTTTAGAAAAAGGTTCACCAAAAGATTCCTTGTAAGCGTTAATCTGATATAAAGGTTAGTGTTGTATTTTTAGCATGAATTCGTTTCGAGGGAGCGAGTTCTACAAGCTACTGTATGCTAGATGCTAGATGACCCCGGAAGTATAAGCTACCGGGGTTTCCCATAAATCGCCCCGGAAGTATAAGCCCGCAATGATTTATGGGAAATGAAGTCATCTAAAAGCCACATAGAGAAGTCAGCGACAATTATTCTGAAGTTGAATAGTTGACAAGGAGGAAACGTATTATTTAAAACGTATTATTAAGGCCCAATATTTTTACTGGTTCAATTAATTAGAACAGAAGGTTCAAAGAAAGGAATATAAAATGTATTATTAAGGCATTAAAACATTATTGTTAAAGCTCAATATATATTAAATGGATTATAGATGATTTTAATCTACAGTGGTCAAAATAAAACCGGTCAAAGGTAAAAAATCTATATACGCTCAGAAAGAGACAGATAAGATATAGTAATCAATACGAAATCCACCGAAACAGAACGTAGTAACAACAAGCAGTAACCAGTATATAACAAAAGGACTGACTTGTGAATTATACATGTAGGTAAGAAATCGCTGAAAGGACCTTAATAAATGACCACTAGATAAGAGAATTTATGAGACATTAGGAATGTCTTCCCAGGAATATAGGTGATAAAACATTTTTACTTGACTGACTCCCTGGCGGAGCTGTGTTAAACAGTAATTTAAAAACAGGCTTATAATTTATGAGACAAATCGTTCGGTAAAGACAATAAAATAAAATAAATAAAAAGGTATACTCATCAGATCAAGGTTTACATGGAGAAGTTACGTGGAGATCCCAATCACTGGACCATGGTAAAAATAAGAATAAAAAGATATACTCATCAAATCGATGGTTCAGGGATCCTGACCCCGATGGCTGGACCATCTGGAATTTGAGACATGTGGAGAGTCAAGGGGCAAGTCCAAAGGTCCAGCGATCGCGTCCAGGTCCAAAACAAAATAAAATAAAATAAAAATGTGATACTGTTCAAAGATAACCTTCATCTGAATAGAAGTGATAAATCGTTACACCCAGGGCTGGTTCGTTTGATACGTATTAAAACATGGTCTGCCAGGGGAAGAGAGTCTGACCGTACAGTTCCGGTCAATAGCTCAGTTCCCCCCGTCCACCCTGTTTTAAACATATCCGGCTTCGAGGACACAGGCAGCCATGGATGCAATGAAATATCTTGTATTCAGACAGAGAGAGTGGGAAGGTTACAGTATCACAGTGGTAGGCATCATCGGTCGTCGTCTCTCTCTGCCATTAAACAGAGAAAGCACTGGTCTTTAACAGCGTCCAGTAACATAAACATATGACATCATTGAAGATACATCAAGCGTCCAGCCGTCAGAGGAGTAGTCCTGCTATTGGTGGATAGGATGAGTACGTCATCGTCAGATGAGGATGATGATGGTAGATGATGATGATGATGATGATGGTGTGACAGTTTATCTTTGAACAAACAGCGTCCACATGTCTCGAACAACACGTTAGCCTCGGCTCTGACCTGTCTGGTCAGAGGTAACTTCGTGACACTGCGAGAAGGGTTATGCATTTGGAGCAGAACACCGAGATATGGTGTTCTTAAAACAATAGATAACCACAGAAAGGCCTGTAACTAATTTGACCTTGCATAGACAGAGACAGGAGAAATAGGGAGAATAGAGTACATGACAGAATTTAGGCCAAAATGACAGCATTATATTAATTTGACATTTAAAGCAGGTCTAGGACATTAGACAAATTATGATTAATCAAAATATTTCTATCAGTGTCCTTATATGCTCTCCTTTATGTGGACATGAATAAATTGGTGTGTGTGTGTGTGTGTGTGTGTGTGTGTGTGTGTGTGTGTGTGTGTGTGTGTGTGTGTGTGTGTGTGTGTGTGTGTGTGTGTGTGTGTGTGTGTGTGTGTGTGTGTGTGTCAGATTGACCTGAAGGGGGACGTCTCCACTACGCTGGTCACAGAGCTGGGTCCTAAGACCCGCTACACTCTCACCATCTACGCCATCTACCCCGACCTGGTGGGAGACTCTGCTGCTGTCAACGTCCTCACGCGTGAGTCTCACACTACAGCGTCACGCTAAATACCGGAACCGCTGCCTACCGGTCCGCTGGTCATCAAATTATTGGCTTAGGAATGCGACAAAAACAAAAAAAACATCTGTCAATTGAAGTCTCCATGGGGTGACTAATCGATAGGAAAAAAACATTTTTTTGGGTCAACTATCCCTTTAAGAGTCAGCCATGTGTCCAGCATAATATTTGATTTCCACTGATTTCCAAGATCTTTGTTCGTCCTCTAGTTCCTGTTCCTGTGGTCTCAAACTTCCGGGTCATCGAGGAGGGTCTGTTCTCTCTGCGGATGGCCTGGACCCCTCCACTGGGAAAGATCAACGCTTTCAAGATCTTCATTCCTAGATGTATGTACAGAAATACCAATCCTCTCGTTGGTTCTAGATGTATGTACAGTATACTATACGTATCTTCTGAACTCATTAATAATACTGCGTGGCTGGAACTATTGATTATCTTCTTGGTGATTATTATGTCAATAACTTGTTTGTTTTTTTGTATTTTGTATTTAAGTTTGTATATTTTACTTATTTTTATATCGTCGCTGTCGGGCAGAAACCTCTTATCTCCATATATAAATGAACGCCCCTACTTGATCATAACAGTGTCACACAAAAGCATCAAAAGCAGCAGATCTACAAGCTCAAAACGCAGCGAGAAGCGACACGTTTTGATGCTTTTGAATTTGAATCTTGAAAAGTAACTGTTTTGGACGTATGAGGTTTCCACCCGACAGAGACCATATTGTGTACATCAATGAATAGACTAAGTCATTTAGTCTAATTAACCATTCAAGCCCTCTTTTAAAATATAATAATATAATAATATAATGATATAATAATATAATGATATAATAATATAATAATATAATGATATAATGATATAATAATATAATAATATAATAATAATTATAATTATATATAATAGGCTCTATGCACAGCAGCCATATTGGGAATGAATTGGGCCCCTTCTTTACTTCCTTCACAGGTGATACCAATGATACCAATTAAGGCTCTGTTCCATTTAGTGTGGCATAGTGGTTGTCTTATTTTCAAGGACCCCCATAACTCTGAGAGTGTACAAATGGAACCAAATGGACCCGTAAGGGTCCATTTGGTTCCATTTGTACACTCTCAGAGTTACACACTCACCATAAGGGGCCATTTGGGAACCAAAATGGAGTGTTTCTAGTGAGCCAACATGCACGATATTAGCACCCTGACCAGAATGGAACAGAGCCTTCATTAGTATCATTGGTAACACGTGTGAAGGAAGAAGAGGCCCAATTTCTTTCCAATATGGCTGCTGTGCATAGAGCCTATTGTTTCATTTGTATACTCTCAGAGTTAAGGGGTCGTTGAGATTTAAAAAGTGTGTTGGTCATTTATATTAAATCAAGCTTTAGATATATTTTAGGTCTCAGATGTTTAGTTGTAAAGAGTTGATATTGAGGCGACATTATTATGCCACACTTTGTCCACAAGGTGGCAGTGTAGTCTTTGTAAATGGACTGACTGTGGTTCTCTACAACCATTTCTAATAATGATGAGAAAAATATCACACACAGTGTAAGCGTTTATTCATGAGTTGATGTTTGTGTGAATACATTTTTTCAGCCAACAGGCCTGGGTTCGCGTACGAACAGCTGCTTCCCGGAGACGTCTCCTCCCACGTGATCGACAGTCTGGAAGAAGATAAAAAATACACGGTCACCCTTTACGCCGTCTACCCTCAGGGGCCCAGCGATCCCGTTTCAGTCGTGGGCAAAACACGTGAGTTCTGTCGTCATTAGGTGTTGCCTTTTAGTAACTAAGTGCACCTACTCAAGTATTGTACGCAAGTAACAATACTTGAGGTATCTTCACTTTACTGGAGTATTTCCAATTTTCAATACTTTTACTTCTACTCCACTACATCTCAGAGACAAATATTGGACTTTTTACTCCACTACAATTATTTGAAAACTTTAGTTACCAGTTACTTAGATTTTGATTATTATTACAAAACATTAACCACTTCAGCTCTAATTGAACTTTGGCTCTTTGAAAATAGACAATAGACAACGCATCGCAGTGTGACGCGTTGTACATCTGCTATTTTCAAAATATTTTTTTCCAGTCAGTAGGATACAACAGCAGTGACGAGTAGACACACGATTGTGTGGGGATGAATCAATTGGCATAACGACTAAATTGGGGAGAAAAAGGGGGTAAAAAGATAAATAATAATAATAACTTGCTCTAAAATACCCAAACATGTGACATGAGTTTGTTGGTCATTTATATTAAATCAAGCTTTAGATGTATTTCAGGTTTCAGATATGTTTAGCTGTAAATAACTGATATTGAGGCGACATTCTTATGCCACACTTTGTCCACAAGGTGGCAGTGTAGTCTACATAAATGGACTGACTTTAGTACTCTTACAGTGAGTTCACACATTTGGATTCCTGTAGATCGTCTATTTTAGGGGTTATTATTTTAAGATTAGAGCATTTGAAGGGGTCAAACTATCAATATGTTCAGAAGCATCTTCCATATAACCCTATATTGGTCAAGGATATACAGTGAAGCTGATTTTTATACATTTTGAACTTGTGAAACAGGGACATTCTGCACACTGAGTAGTTGTACCTTTTTCCCCTGAAGTACATTTTGATACCAATACTTTTGTACTTTTACTCAAGTGCATTTCAAATCCCGGACTCTTGCTTGTAGCAGTATTATTATTTTAAATTGGGTTATAGAGTATTTCTACATTGCAGTATTGGTACTTGTACTTATGTAAAACATGTGAGTACTTTTTCTACCACTGGGCCATACAGAAAAAAGTCAGTGATATTTTATTTAGCTTTAATCCATGTCACCTCAAACTGTGTCCTGTCCACACACCACTGTCCAATGACCTGATGAGTGTGTGTGTGTGTGTGTGTGTGTGTGTGTGTGTGTGTGTGTGTGTGTGTGTGTGTGTGTGTGTGTGTGTGTGTGTGTGTGTGTGTGTGTGTGTGTGTGTGTGTGTGTGTGTGTGTGTGTGTGTGTGCGTGCGTGCGTGCGTGCGTGCGTGCGTGCGTGCGTGCGTGTTCCACAGTGAAGCTGATACCGGTGCAGGAGCTCCTGGTGCAGAACGCCACCACAGACACGGTCCAGGCGCGCTGGGCACCGGTGAAGGGTGCCACGGGGTACCGGCTCACCTGGGCCTCCCCAGGTAGAACTCTGTACCATGTGGGGTCAATTTAAAGCTGCAGTCCACAACTATTTGAACCACTTAAACCCATTACGTTAGCACCCACTAATAGTATGCTTAGTTGAACAGGGTCCCCTATAGCGCTGGTTCTCAAACTTTTTCATGTCAAGGACCCCCAAAGTTACACTTATTAGCCCACAGACCCCCATTTGAAAAGATAAGCCAGGGACCCCAATAAGAGAAGATTTTTACGGCTCTCTAGCGGTGATTCTCAACCATTTTATTTTCAAGGACCCCCAGTTTGACATGCATTAGGCTACGGACCCCCATTTAATGGCATTCATACCTCTGGGACCCCAATTCATATTGTAAAATCAATGTTAATTTAACTCTGAGAGTGTACAAATGGAACCAAATGGACCCGTCACGTAAACGTTGAAGACCCCATGTGCTCTATAACTAAATAAAACGTGCCCTGCTTTGCATTCATCCATCCGCAGATGGCCACATAGAGAACATCAACCTGGGGGAGAACTTTAACTTCTACATGGTGCAGGGTCTCCACCAGGCCTCTGAGTACACCGTCACCATCAACCCCATCTTCGTGGACGTGGAGGGGCCCGTCACCACCGTCACCGCCAGCACATGTGAGGAGGGGTCCCTGCGTGTGTGTGTGTGTGTGTGTGTGTGTGTGTGTGTGTGTGTGTGTGTGTGTGTGTGTGTGTGTGTGTGTGTGTGTGTGTGTGTGTGTGTGTGTGTGTGTGTGTGTGTGTGTGCAGTGGCGTGCACAGACATTTTGAGGGGCAGGTGCTTTTCCCTCTACACCAATACCTCTTTGCCAAAAATAGCAGATCTACAAGCCCACAACGCCTCGCAGCGCGAGGCGTTGTGAGCTTGTAGATCTGCTATTTTTGGCTAAAGTTCTCCGAAAAGGGATGCTAGGTTTCGAGTGGTTATGGTAAAAAGAAAAATCATATCACACAAAGATTTGGCGGACCCCCTGTAGTAACTCTGAGGACCCCCTAGGGGTCCCGGACCCCCTGTTGAAGACCCCTGCTGTGCCCTTTTTTCAAAAGGGCACTTCTGGTCAAGAGGGCAAAGGGCAGGTGCTCCAGCACCACCTAGAGTCTATCTGTGCGTGTGTGTGTGTGTGTGTGTGTGTGTGTGTGTGTGTGTGTGTGTGTGTGTGTGTGTGTGTGTGTGTGTGTGTGTGTGTGTGTGTGTGTGTGTGTGTGTGTGTGTGTGTGTGTGTGTGTGTGCTCGCGCATGTGTGCATGCATGTCACCTTTTTCACACTCATTCCACCTTAATTCTCTTCTCTTCTCTCTCTGTTTCTCTCCTCTCTCTCGCTTTTTTCTCTCCTCCCTCTCTCTCCTCCCTCAATCTCTTCTCTCTCTGTGTCTCTCCTCTCTCTCTTTCTCCGCACTCTATCTCTCTCTTTTCTCTCTCTCTCTCTCTCTCTCTCTCTCTCTCTCTCTCTCTCTCTCTCTCTCTCTCTCTCTCTCAGTGGAGAGCAGTTCGGTCCAGACCCTGAAGGCGGTGGCGGTGAACACCAACAGTGCCGTCATCTCGTGGAACAGTGTTCCAGGGGCCACCGGGTACAGGCTGGCATGGGGACCCACTCCAGGTGACACCATGCCATCTGTCTCTCTCTCTCTCTCTCTCTCTCTTACAATCACTCAATCTCTCTCTGTGTGTATATCTCTCTCTCAGTGGTGTAAAGTAACTAAGTACATTTTACTTAAGTAAAACATTGGAGTACTTTTTCCACCACTGATCTCTCTTTCTCTCCCATACGCACGCATGAACAGTATTATAGTGGCCAGGTCTCTGTAATCAGAACCCAGTCCTCTATGATGACGCATGCTCTGTAGATTCTAAAAAAAACATTACTTCTCCGGCCATTGGTGGGAAAAGTACTACCTTTTGAGTAAAAGTATCAATACTGCAGTATAGAAATACTCTGTTACAAGTAAAAGTCGGAATTCAAAATGTACTTGATGTAAGAATGCCTCACCGTCAACACCAAATATGTTCTTGGTGTAATGTATTTGACTGCCACTGTAAAGCACTTTGTAACCATGTTTTGAAAAGCGCTTTATAAATAAAGTTTATTATTATTATTATTATAAGAAAGAGGGCCAATTTCTTTCCAATATGGCTGCAGCTGTGTGTACATAGAGTAATATTCTAGCTGTGTAATAGGCTCTATGCACAGCAGCCATATTATCACTTCCTTCACAGGTGTTACCAATGATACTAATGAAGGCTCTGTTCCATTGGGAGGCATACGATAATCCGACATCCCGTTTCTCCGACTATGTTGCATCCGCGTGCGGTTAGGGTTAGGGTGCGGGTTTGGTATAGGGTTAGTATTGGAAACGTCGGAGGCATGCGCTGTCGGAGGAATGCGCTGTCGGACTAACGTATTGCACCCGTTCCATTTAGTCTAGCACAGTGGTTTCCACGACCCCCATAACTCTGAGAGTGTACAAATGGAACCAAATGGACCCTTACGGGTCCATTTGGTTCCATTTGTACACTCTCAGAGTTACACACCTGCAAGGGGCCATTTGGAAGCCCATGACCCCAACTGTAGACCCACTGGTGTAGCAGAGTGTTTCCAGTGAGCCAACATGCACAATATCAGCAACCTGACTCTGTTTGACCAGAATGGAACAGAGCCTTCATTAGTATCATTGGTAACACCTGTGAATGTCTTCATAATATGGCTGCTGTGAATAGAGCCTATTAGGGAACACCCCTCTCTGTTGTGTTTCTTTGAGAACCATGTTTTTGTTTTAATTTCAAATTCATGTGACAGTTTCGTTTTCACTAGTGTCAAGCACTCAGATTTTAAAAAATGGCCTTTAGGGGGTGTCGGCCGTTGCCAACCCCCAACCAGCCATAGCGAAACATGTTAATTGTAACTTTTAATTGGATTATCCAATCTGAACATAATGAGATAGGATTTAGGATCAGGAGTAGCATTTGGTACTTCAAGCATATTACCCATAGAATACATTTTATTTTTCAGTATTGGCGCATATCCACAAAAATATAAATAATGTATATAATGGAAACGTTTCCTGCATGGTTTGCAGAGTTTTTGGGTCGGGATCGTCCCAGACAGCTGGCTCTGAACGGCAGCACCACGTCTCACCAGCTGAAGAGCCTGGCCCACGACACCGAGTACGTTCTGTCTCTCTACGTTCTGTTTGGACCGGCCGTCGGACCCGGGATCACCGCTACCTTCCGCACATGTGAGTATGACCACTTGAACCCCCAGCATCCCTGTAGACCACAGTGGTGGCCATTTTGTGGTGCCACACAGATAGAAAATCCATATTTCCCATAGCAATTTCCGAAAATATTTATATTATGGCCGACCACTGCTATGCCCTATAATTAAAGACAAAAGGAAATTGACGTATGCCCTGTCTCCCTGTCTCACTCTCTCTCCTTCCCTCCCTCCCTCTCTCCCTCTCCCTGTCTCCCTCTCCCTCTCTCCCTCTCTCCCTGTCTCCCTGTCTGTCTCACTCTCTCTCCCTCTCTCCCTCCCCCTCTCCCTGTCTCCCTCTCCCCGTCTTCCCCTCTCCCTCTCTCTCTCTCTCTCTCTCTCTCTCTCTCTCTCTCTCTCTCTCTCTCCCTGTCTCCCTGTCTCACTCTCTCATGTCTCACTCTGACAGCTCCTCTGGGCTACGTGTCCAACTTCAAGGTGTCCTCCTACACCAGCAGCTCCATCCATGTGGAGTGGAGTCCCATTGTTGGAGCCACCGAGTACAAACTGTCCTGGAGCCTAAAGGGTAAAGTGTTTAACCATGTATTATGTCAGTGGTGCTTCTGCCATGGACCTGCACATTTGATCAACAATAAATAATTTTGTATTTGTTTCATGTCTATTAACACATTGACTGCCTGAATTATTTTCACTGCCTATTGTTATTCATGCCAGAGATTTTTCAATGAAAAAAAAAAAGTACTCAGGAGCCGAGATACAAAATTTTAAAGTTTTAAGTTAACAAGGAAGTGGATGAGAGTAAAGATCTTCGAAAATTCATCTCTCCTTGGTCTTTGGGTCAAAACATTTTTTTTTAAAGTAAAAAAAACTTGGCAGGCAAGTGATGAAAAGCTAAAAACGAGTTGAGTCGTTCTAGGCAGTCAATGTGTTAAAGACACATCTTTATAGAGACCTCAGCTTAACTTGCTTTATAAAGCTGCGTTAGTGTGCTCACACTGGCAGCTACAAAGGTACAGGGTACCAACCATTTGTTTGCAATAGAAGCCAGCGACATCTGCTATATTTCGGCTTCCGGATGAAAAATGGATACATTTGATAGAAAATGGCATTCATAAAATCGTTGCGTGCGTGTGTGTGTGTGTGTGTGTGTGTGCGCGCGGGTTTCAACAACTTGGGATGGCCGGAAAGGCAAAAGGTCTGGCAAAGTACTCTGCTTTAATGACGATTAAAGACGATGTTACTTATACCCATAGAGTACTGAGTGACATGTATCATATGCCATGATTTTGTGAATATAACCTGAGCTGTACCTTCAATATTTGTGTCCTTGTATGCTTTCCTTTATGTGGACATGAATACATTGTTAAAATGTGTGCACTGGTAGATGGCGGCAGCCCCCAGACTCGCTACCTGGACCGCAGCACTCTGTTCCATCGCATCGAGGGTCTGAGTCCAGAGTCCAGCTACACGGTCAGCATCCACGCCGTCTACGGCAACACGGAGGGGCCAGAGATCTCCCTCTCTCAGCTCACAGGTACAGAAGGGGGGGTGCCTGGGTGGTCTGCTATGAATTAAGTCTCGCTTGGCCTGAGAACTATTCCGAATGCTACATACCTGTAGAGTCTGGAACTACACAACCCAAAAGCAGAAAATAGAAACTGTTAGTCATTTCCTTTTACGAAAATATATTTTATAATATCTTCACGTTTTATTTTATACTTTTATTTTATACTTATAGCCGATCTACAAGCTCACAATGCGTCGCATTGTGAGCTTGTAGATCTGCTATTTTCAAAAGATGTTTATACATTGAAAACGGGACATTCTGCATAATGAGTATGTTCTACTTTTGGTACTTCAAGTACATTTTGCTGCCAACGCTTTTGTACTTTTACTCAGGTACATTTTGAATTCCGGACTTTTACTTGTAACGGAGTATTTCTATTTTGCAGTATTGATACTTTTTACTTAAGTAAAAAAATTGAGTACTTTTTCCACCGCTGGTATCTGTGTTTTGGCTATAGCTGCGGTGTCGGACTCGGAGCGGATCCCGACGGTCAGGGAGGTCAGTGTGGTGGACATCGGGGTAAACTTCTTCACGCTGGCCTGGAAGCAGACGCCCGGCGTGTCTGGCTACAAGCTGTCCTGGAGCCACTTTCTCGGCAAGCACAAGCACAAAATGCACGCACGCATACGCACGTACACACACACACACACACACACACACACACACACACACACACACACACACACACACACACACACACACACACACACACACACACACACACACACACACACACACACACACACACACACACACACACACACACACACACACACACACACTTACATGCACCCACACACAAGTTTGTATTACTATATTGGGAGGACAAAAAACATTTGTTGGACGACAATTTTACGCCTCTTTTTTTTTGTCATTTTGAACCCATTTTTTAAGTTGGGGTCAGTGATATTTTTGTGCCGTTTTTTGTTAAAAGGTTATATATATATTAGGGATGCAAATTATTCGATTAATCGATTAATTGTTAACATCCCTAATATATATACATCACTATATTCTGATAGTACTCATTGCTATGGAGTGTTTGTTCAGTCACAGGGGTCTCCATGTCTCTGCAGCTCTTTAAGACACTAAAAATATCAGGTAGGTGGCAGGTGACATTTCAGCCAACCAGGAGAGAGTACCTATTTACCAGCTTAATTTTTTATAGTGTTCCAGTTCCAGTTGTGTCTTTTCTTTGTGTCATCACTTCCAATTTCACTTGTTTAATCTGTATCCTATCTGAGTTCTCTATCCTGATTGGATAAAATTGGTATGACCTGCAAATAAGTGTTCTGTTTATTATAGAGTTGGAAAGACATGGAGACTCCTGTTACTGAACAAACACTCTATAGCAATGAGTACTATCACAATATAGAGCTTTTTAACACTTATTTTAACCATAGAAAATCACTTACCCTACCTTTAAGTATAAATGAGTGTAACTCCAACCCTAACCCTTAAACCATAACCCCTAAATGTGTAGTCCTAACCCCTAACCTGAATCTTTTCCAAAAATGTACGTCTATTTTTTTGTCCTGTAGTATATATTTCTGAAATTCTGCTATACTTGTGGGGACATTTGGCCCTTACAAGTACTGTATAGTAGATACAAGTACACACACACACACACACACACACACACACACACACGCACACGCACACGCACACACACACACTTCCACCCACCTTATTTGACAATTTGTAAGTAGGTACAGTAAGCAAGGTAAACACGAGGTAATACATCAAATGCATAGAAATAGAGAAATAGTCATCCAGGATCACAGGTAAACCAAGAACGTCAGTCTAAGTAGTATAATATCAAAAAATAAATAATCTTTACATTGAAACTATACAAACTCTAGGATGCCAGGTCAACTAATGAACCTATAGCATCTGTCTACATACACATGCTATCTAAAGGACATGTTAACCTTTGCATAAACCTGCAAGATCGTCAAGACTAGGACAAGTGCTACGGGCTAGATTACCGGTAACATTTGGTCTCTCCTTCTTCCCTCTAGGGGGCGATGAGAAGTCGGAGCTGTTGCCCGCTGCCACCACCGCCTTCACCATCCGCGGCCTGCAGGAGAGCTCAGCCTACAAGATCCAGGTGTCGTCCATGGTGGGGAGCAGGGAGGGGAGTCCGGCCCTGGTCACCGCACGAACCTGTGAGCATTTAATACCTGTTACTGTGCATGTACTTCTTCTAAATCAAGGGCCACGACCCCCCCAAAATAACCCCCCACCCTGACAAGCACTTGGAATTGTAGGAGTTGAGACTCCGTTCCACAGAAAGATATTGTGAAAATAGCCTTATATCATTTGACAACATTTTTTTGGGGTATTAAAAAGGTCTTAAAAATCCTTAAATTGTCACTTCCCTGTCATCCGGGGACCCCCCCTTGGGGGTCCCAACCCACAGGTTGAGAACCATTGCTCTAAATCAGTGGTTCTCAAACACTGGGTCAGGACACATTTGTGGGACCCATTGTGGGATTTAGTTTTGTATTATTTCAAAAGATTAAAAAAAATAAATAATAATAAAACAAATCATGATGTGAAAACTATTTTTTCAATAGAATTTCATGGATAAATAAAAATCAAAGACATTCCAGAAAATAGAAGGGAAAAAAAACGTAAGAAGTTGTGAACATTGCAGATCTACAAGCTCACAACGCATCGCATCGCTAGTGGCTATTTTCACTGGTTTGGCTCAACAATTATATTTTATTTGGTCTCATATCTCCATCTAAAATGAGTTAATAAGAGAAGATTTGTGTTGTTAAAAATGTTCCACATTATTAAAAAAATGTCGGCATTTTTCAAATAAGTTTTCAAAATGCTTTGAAAATAGACGATCTACAAGCTCACAACACGTCGTATCGCGATTCGTTGTGTAAAACAGGCTTTAAACTGTAGTATTTAAACTGTTCCTCGTTTTGCTGGGGACCCACTGGGGCCCCCTCAAAGACCTTTGGGGGTCCCCTGGACCACATTTTGAGAACCACTGCTCTAAATGTATTTAACATGCTTCAAACCTGCACATGCCTCTTTTTCTAAATGCATTGAACATCTGCACATGTCATTCTGAATGTAGTTACCATCCGTACAGCTGTGGTCTGTTAGGAGCGGTGCTATTCCCATGGACAGAAACGTCTACTATACTGTGTGAGGTCTCCAACTGTAGTAAAAATAAAGAAAACTGTTTTGCTACTCATCGAAACAGAGGCTGTTTTGTGTTGTTGAAAGACCCCACCTTTTGGGTAAAATACACTTTTTTGGGGAGAAAATAAATAATGTCCGCCAGACGGAAATTATTTTATTTATGCAACTGCGCTCTCTACAGAACAATTTAAAGAGCCTTTGTTTTAATGAGTATTCTATATTTTTACTACATTTGGAGACCTCGCACGGTAATGGACGTTTCAGTCCATGGGAATAGCACCGCTCTTGGCAGAACGTTGGAGAGAACTCGCTAACGCCCTGGACCTGAGCTACCATCCATAGGCCTAAATCTTCTAAATGCATTTTAACACGCTTTGAACCCCTTTTCTAAATGCATTTGACACACTTCAAACCTGTCCGTATGTTTTCTGTTAGTGGACAATATCCTTAACAGTAACGTTTTTCCTCCATCAGAGTTGTAGCCTATACTTTGATCCTTTTTTTTTTTTTGTCCATGAATTTCATGGACCGTGACATTGATTGAACTGTTGGCCAACAGTCAACTAATCGTATATATATATATATATATATATATATATATATATATATATATATATATATATATATATATATATATATATATATATATATATAGTACCTTTTATTTAAAGGATAAACCCCTTGAGATGTACCATCTGGTTTTCGAGGGGGTCCTTATCACAAATGCACAAAGAGTACAATATAGGTTCGTAGGTTCGGGATTTATAGTGCAGCCCCCATCCAGTTGTTACACTGACATAGGGCGCAGTCCGCAGAAAGAGAAAAGAAGGAGAAAAAGTTAAAAACATATGGCAAGACAAAGAAGACTTGAATAGATAGAACATACTTCCATGCTTCCATAAACAAAGACAACATACAGTACTAAACAAAAACAAAACCTCAGCTGAAACTGGCCGCTCCCACCCCACCTGATTTGGGGTGATCGGTACGGTCAGGTACGAAAACGGACCAATCCTGCAAACTTTGGAAGCCAACCTTAGTCAATTAGGATGTAATTTTTTTTACATAGTAATATGCTATAATATTACTGTTTTGGCGGAGTAATACCTTACACTACTTGTTACTGGGTAAAATAATATTTCAGTTATATATTAAAAGTAACTCGTAACTGCCCAACACTGGTTATCACATGGCTGAAATAGTCTCTCTCTCTCTCTCTCTGTCTCTCTCTCTCTCTCTCTCTCTCTCTCTCTCTCTCTCTCTCTCTCTCTCAAACTATAATGTTGGATGATCTGTGTGTTTCAGTGGATCTCCCTAAAGTGAACGGCTTTGCGGCCCTCAACCTGACGGACAGCAGTGCCGTTCTGAACTGGACCAGCGTGGGCGGGGCTTCTGGCTACGTCCTGTCATGGAGACACATCTCAGGTATAGATCTATTCATTCACTCATTCATTACATCAAGGGTTCCCAGGCAGCCACCCCCATGCAAAATAATATTTGAACTGGGGACCCCCCACCCTTACAAGCACTTATAGTAGGAGTTGAGGCATTACATTTAGTTTGACTTGGCTCCACAGATGAATCCTCTATTAAAATTGCAAGAGGGTCAACCGACGGTCGGTGGGTGGATGCGAGGTGCACCGTTGCTCCAATCTGCACCAAACTTGGCACAACAACTGTTCACTGGTCTGCCATGACAGTAGTCACACCAGAAGTGACACCAGGGTCCCCCGGGGGCCTCAAGCACACCATTGCTCCAATCCTCACCAACCATGGCAAACATGCTGTTCAGGGGTCTGCCATACCAAAAAACTAAATTGCACACACATGGGGCACTACAGTACATCAGTGTTACAGCAATGTCTAACATTTCAAATGGCCATAGGTGACCATTGCTCAGTGGTGTAAAGTAACTAAGTGCACTGTACTTAAGTAAAAATGTTGAGGTGTTTTTACTTTACTGGAGTATTTCCAATTTTCAGTACTTTTACTTCTACTCCACTACATCTCATGAGAATATTTGCCTCTGATCAGAGGCAAATATTGTACTTTCTACTCCACTACAATTATTTGAAAACTTTAGTTATTAGTTACTTTGTAGATTTAGATAATTATTACAAAACATACATTACCCACTTCAGCCCTATATACATTTCGGCCATTTGAAAATAGCATCATTTTTTTACAGCCTTGCCGTAGCCGTAAAACAAAACTTAAGGATTCCGATTCCTTGCCGTGACGTAGATAGATGCCCATATTTGGAATGGACACATATTATGTCATTTTTTCATGTCAAGGACTCCCAGATTAGTCCATGGACCTCCATCTAAAAATAACATGTGCCAGGGACCCCCATACAAGATTTGTGTTGTTAAAAAGTTTCAAAGATATTATAAATATTTCCAGAATAGCAGATCTACAAAATCACAACGTGTTGCGATGTGACAAGTTGTGAGCTTTGTAGATCTGCTATTTTAGCAAATGTAAAGTGGTCAAACTTAGAGAGACGGCGTGATCCCAAACCGACGTGGCGGTTGCTTCAAACTTAGCCCAGTCTCTTCTTTTGGGCTTGTTTTCATAGACCTGGCCGCTTGTTTCTCTTGCAAAATCTGGCAACACTGATGGAGGGACACATGATTGACGTTAACATTTTTTGTATGAATGCACAATAGCATCTCATTTTAAATAAGCCAAGTGCTTTTATGAGCGATCTTCCATGTACTTTTACCATGTCTTTCTAAATAAAGTAATCAATCAATCAATCAATCAATCAAGCAGCGACCAATCTCGGAACCCAGAGACACACTGAAAAGGAAAAACAGCGACCTCTGCTGTTCGTTCCTCCTCAGTGTGACTCTGGGACAATGCCGACGCAGCACATGTGCGCAAGGAAACGGGGTTTAAGTCTGCCTTCACCGCTCCACTTCCGGTGGTGAGCTTGCGTTTTCATTCCGACTCGATAACATTTCTACACGGAACACTAACACCACTTCTCCCAGAGAACATGGATCGTTTTGGTTATAAACCCACTTGTTTCTATGATGAAAGAGTAAGTTCAAATGTGAATATCTTTCCGTGGTTTTGTCTGCTCCGCGGACGCTATTGTTAAATTAGCTTCGGCTAGTTTCGAGTAGGGAAGGACGACGGACACGTGAATCCCGCCCACTACATTTGATTGGGTGAAGCGTGGCCTGCTTCCTGGTCTGAAGGCACGCCCACTCCCACACAGTGTGCACACGTTATGACGAACCTTCAGGACAGATTCCAACGCAGTGCAGAATCTGTTCTTGAGTTTCATGAAACACAGGAATGATGTTATAATCCAAAGTGCAGTGGACTCTGCATGGCATGACTCTGCCTTTTCTTTTACAATCCTGCTGTCCACTTCTCATTCTAAATGGATCTCAGCAGGGGAGATTATATTTTTACCTGTTCTTACAAAAGCCCTGCTGGGTCTTTGTATAAGCCCCATGCATGACGCACGTCAGTAAGACACGCGTGGCTTTGACCATCAGACGACGGCAGGGTGACGGAGGTGCAGTTTTTGCGGGGGTGAACGTACTGCACGTTGTAAAGCGTTATTTAAAGGCAACGTTTATTATAATTTTACCATGGGGTCTTAGTAAAAAATAAAAACATTAATAAAGACGCTGCGAACGAGCTGCAAATGCAACAACCAGCA
This sequence comes from Gymnoscopelus microlampas, assembly GCF_963454915.1. NCBI lineage: Eukaryota > Metazoa > Chordata > Actinopteri > Myctophiformes > Myctophidae > Gymnoscopelus > Gymnoscopelus microlampas. Next base: position 9,449,279 of record NC_139960.1, read on the forward strand.
CCTCAACACAAATACTTGCTTGTTGTTTTTACATCATGTATTTGTTTTTCAGAGTTGGAGACTAAAACGGAGACTCTGGGGCCCGGCGTCACCTCCTTTAAGATGGTTGATCTTCTGTACGGCAGAACCTACATCTTCACCATCAGACCTCTGTACGGAGAGATGGAGGGACCCATCACCACCCTCTATCAGAGGATACGTAAGACCACGTGTTTTGATGCATGTGTTCATTTTGACAGAAAACCTTTGATTTAGTTTTAGTCAGTCTTTTTGAGTAAAATTCAGTTTGGTTTTAGTCATCGAAAGTGTTTTAGTTTTAGTCTAGTTTTAATTGACTAAACACCAGTCAATTTTAGTCGACTAAATCTATAGTTGATTTAGTCGACTAACATGTATTTTGGCGTAATGCCTGATTTACACTTAGCACTATGCCGAAAATAGCTAACAGCACATCACAGCGCGACGTGCTGTGAGCTTCTAGATCGGCTATTTTCGGCATGAAATCCCTGGAACAAAATATTTTGATATGGGGGTGGCGGCCAAATACATCCTTGACATGAAAAGTTTGAGCACCACTGATATAGCAACAATACGTTTTCCATTAAACTGTTCAGAAGGATTTAGAAGATATATTTTTTAATCGCGTCTTAATGGGCTAAATAATAATTTCTCCATGCCATTTAAAAGCAAGTTTTTAAATATCTGTACCGTGGCTTTTTATGTCTCTTTAAGTGTCTAAGAACCGTCCACTGGTTCGGGTCCCGGACATCCCGGCCACATCAGCGCCCGACCCGTCTCCCATCACCCCCACGTCAAAGACCAAGACCCCCACCACCACCAAGACACCCCCCAGTAAGACCAGTACCCACGCACCCCCCAGTAAGACCCTCACCACCAAGAAGCCACCCAGCAAACCTAAAGTCACCGTCAGTAAAACGGCTGCGGTCACCACCGCCACTGGACAGGTGACCTCTACGGCCAGCAGTCAGAGGACTGTGAACACAGCGACCACCACATCACCCCCAGGCCCAGGTCAGTGTTGCCAGATTGTTTTTGCGAGAGAAACAAGCGACCGGGTCTATGAAAAAAAGCTCAAAAGAAGCGACCCGTTTTTACCACTTGAGCTCATATTATATCTGCTATTTGAAAATAGCCGATCTACAAGCTCTCAACGTGTAGATTGGCTATTTTCTGGGTTTTTTTCTTTCTTTTTTTTCTTCAGAAACCCGCCTACCAGTGACATCATCATCAGGCAGTTTTTTTTATTATTATTTTTTTATTAAAGCTTCAACAATGGCTTCATTATAGCGAATTAACTTTCCAGGAATAGAAAGCCTGCGGTTTCTATTAGCTTGGATTCCCCATCGATAATGTCACTGGTAGGCAGGTTTCTGAACTGTCCACAGCCCTCCTCTGAGACACAGAGTGAGTAGACACAAATGGTACCATATCATAATGAGCATTAGTGAGGAGTCAGGACCAATTATATAAAGATAAGGTTGAAAATGTGTGAAGTCCTCCTTTAAACACTAGCTGACCGGAGTCCCCCAATGCTCTTTACTAGGCCCCACACATTTTTATCCTCCTCTACACCAAATATCTTTGTTTAGAATAGCTGATCTAAAAGCTTGTAGATGGGCTATTATCAGGGGCGTAGCACCAAATTCTGGACCCTGGGGACAAAGATTCCCCCTAAGATTTTTTTTCTTTTTTTGGAGGGGCCCTAGTAACTCAGTCCCACTTACACCCCCCCCCTGTGACGCCCCTGGCTATTATTGTTGAATGATAGCCAAAGAATAGGGACGCTAGGGTTCAAGTGATTAGTCCCAAGTTCAACATGGGTGTTTATTTATGTTATACCCTATCAACGCTGTGTGTGTGTGTGTGTGTGTGTGTGTGTGTGTGTGTGTGTGTGTGTGTGTGTGTGTGTGTGTGTGTGTGTGTGTGTGTGTGTGTGTGTGTGTGTGTGTGTGTGTGTGTGTGTGTGTGATTGTTGATTGTGTGTGAGTAAGTGTGTGTGTGTGTGTGTGTGTGTGTCTGTGTGTGTTGATATTATACTGTTTAGACTGATGAGTTTTTAATCCTAGATGACTATTTCTCTGCATTCGGTGTATTACCTCATGTTTACCTTGCTTACTGCAAATTGCTCTGGATTAAGAGCGTCTGCTAAATGCCTACATCGTAAATTGTGTCGGTCTGTGTGTGTTGACAGTGTGCGGTAAAGCCAAGGCAGACGTTGTGTTCCTGGTGGATGAGTCTTCCAGCATCGGTGTCGATAACTTTATGAAGATAAAAGACTTTATCTTCCGGGTTTCCACTTATTTCCCCTTCATCGGTCCTCATGGTACACAGGTACATTACCAGCATTTTGCGGTCATCCCTATGTTCCCCGGGTTCTATGTTCCCTAGCCTGGGATCCAGCCTGATTCACTACGTTCGGCGGATTTTTTTTCTGACTTCGCTTCTCAGTCTGGAAAGGCTCCTATCTCCAAGGGAGGCGGTACATGCCATACGGCTGAAAACGACCAGTGGCTTCTGATTGGTCTGTGGAGCAGGGAGGGACAAAAACATGATCGTTGTGATTCGTGATTCAGTGGAACAACATCCAATCAGCAACGACGTTGCCTACGTAACATATGTAGTTCCAGTGTAGTTCTGCAAAACAAGTCAAATAGGAGCCTTTCCAGACTGAGAAGCGAAGTGAGAAAAAAAAGAATCGGCCGAACGTAGTGAATCAGGCTGGATCCCAGGCTATATGTTCCCCACTTACCTTAGGGTTTAGGGGGTTAGGTTTATTTTTTGTTCTATTTTCATTGTTATCTCTGCCAGGCCAAAGGAAAGGGGGAGATTATGTTTTATTTTTGTGGGCTAGTCTTGCAAACCGCTGGACTTACTTACTTTATCAACTTCATGTCTGTGATTATAAATATGTCTTAATTTCATAGAAAAGCATTTTTTTGGTGAATGTTTGCATTAGTGTGTAAGTGAAAGAATCTATTGAATGTGTTTGTGGGTTATGATGAGTTCTGACTTCCATCTCCTCCGCTCTCAGATAGCCGTGGTTCACTACAGTGATGACCCTCGCATAGAGTTCAATCTGGGGGACTACAAGGACAGGAACTCTGTTCTCAGGGCCCTCAGGGGACTGCGGTACGGAGGGGGGAACACCAGGACAGGTAACTGATAAGCACTGGCTGCGATCCCCCAAACTTTTAACTGGGGACCCCCCAACCTGACAGCACTTGGGAGTTGAGATATTGCATTTAGTTTAAATTTTTTTGAAAATAGTCGAAAATAATCTACAAGCTCACGATGCCTCTGGCGTTGTGAGCTTGTAGATCAGCTATTTTCAACATTTTTGCCTCTTTCCTATGTTATTTGACAATGTTTGACCAGTTTGTTGATTACTTTTGATACAGTCTTTTTTCATTTAATTTAATTAAAACATTCTTTCAAGGTATTACAAAGGTATTAAAAGTCCTTAAATTGTCACTTTACTGTCATCTGGGGACCCCTCAAAAATCATGCGGGGAACCCCCTGGGGGTCCCGACTCACAGGTTGAGAACCATTGACACACACACACACACACACACACACACACACACACACACACACACACACACACACACACACACACACACACACACACACACACTTACATATAATACAAACCTACTGTAAAGACTACTTGTTTAATGATGATACCGCTTTCTTCCATCCATGCAGGGAAGGGCATCAGTTATGTGTTAAAGGAGCTGTTCCAGGAGTCGGTGGGGATGCGACAGGATGTGGCTCACGTTCTGGTCCTGATCACAGACGGCAGAGCCATCGACGACGTGGTACCGCCGTCTAGGATCGCACGTGCTCTGGGTTAGTTGCTCCCTCTAAATTGAATAAAGAAAAAAGTTTTCTCATGTTTGTTTTTTTGTTCTTTTTTAAGTATCAAGATGTTAAATGATATAAGTTTTTATTTTATTCATAATGTTCACAATGTTCAATGACATGAACACAATTAAATCATTAATCGCAAATTATTTGAGCGTCAATATACTTGTTGATTGAAATGTCATAATCGTCACAGCCCTAAACATTGGAATACATTTTATTTTTTACATAACAACATTGTTTGTTTAGGTGTCAGTGTCCTGGCGGTTGGAGTTGCTAACGCTGATCTTGAAGAGCTGAGGAAGATAGCATCGCCGACAACGAGCTACAAGAACATCTTCTACGCCCAGACCTTTGAAGACCTCCCTTCTGTAGAGAGAGAATTCATCAATAACATCTGTAGTGAGACGCTTCTCTCTGAGTTCAAACTAGAGGCAGAGGTATTACTGTAGGGGAAAAAAACACAAAACACACTCAATTTAAACCACACGAACAAAGGCAAACTTAGGCACACATTCTGCAAAAAAAACAGAAGCAAAAAGCTGAAAATATGTCGCTCACTGCGTTGAATATTGTGTAATGCAAATTAGGGTAATTTTCAAAGTCAATCAGCCTTTGTATAATCTGCGAATTATAAGTGTTTTTGGCCATGAATAAAGACACTGTGTTTTCTTAGTCTGCCCAGCTGGATACCCCCACCGATGACCCAGAAGAGCCCCAGGGACCCTGCCCCGCCAACTGTGTTAAGGTTGGTGCACCCTCCACCTTATGTCTCCTCCCCTTTTGCACTACATAATTATATCATCACTACTAGAACACTTAAAGGAGTAGTTCACCCCAAAAATATGTTCTATCAATTACACACCATATGAAGCCTTGAATTCAAGGAGATTTAAGCCATTAATTTGATGACCGTCGGATTCCGAGCAGTTTTTTGGGGCGAATGTTCCCGGTTACCCTTAAAACATTTTAAAATGTTTATTTTGATTATGATTTGTCTTCCTTTCTTTTTCCAAAGATGTCTATATATACACAACATTTAACTTTTATTCCTTAGTTACATCATGGTTGAAGCATCGCTCATGACGTTGTGTTGACATTTTATCTGAACTTTTCAAACCCAGATTAATGTTTGATTTAATTAACGGGTTCCCTTCTTTAATTAATGAGGTGTCCTTTTGTTTGTCACCTCCAGGGCCAGAAAGGAGAACAGGTGAGTCATTAATTAACCTTGCTAAAGATTCAATTAATGTAATTATATGCCAAGTATTTTGCTATTTTACAAACACAAACTCTCTCTCTCTCTCTCTCTCTCTCTCTCTCTCTCTCTCTCTCTCTCTCTCTCTCTCTCTCTCTCTCTCTCTCTCTCTCTCTCTCTCTCTCTCTCTCTCTCTCTCTCTCTCTCTCTCTCTCTCTCTCTCTAGGGAGATGGCTTCGGTGTCGGAGGGCTGGTATGGTCAATATCGTGTCTGTCCGGGGGAAACCTCATTTGTCCAAAACTGTTACTTTTCAGGATTCAAATTCAAAAGCATTTTGAGCTTGTGGATCTGCTACTTTCGATGCTTTTGTGTGTCACTGTAGTATGATCAATTAGGGCGTTCATTTACGATTGGATGATGTACAAAATTCTACAACCGTCTAGGAGGGGACAGACAAAACTATGATCTGAATAGTCATTTGAATGCATTAAATGATCTCATTGGATTAACCCATTAAGACCGGGAAAGCATCTGTCATTTTAGATTTTAACCACTTTAACCATTATCTTATACTTTGTCTATTCAAAAATAGCAGATACACAAGCTCATAGCGTGTCACCGAGTGCCGCGCTATGAGGTTGTAGATCTGTATTTTTTTAGTTTTTTTTAATCATGAAAATGTGTTCAAATCTTTGATATATATATATTTTAAAGACAGACATTTGTAACTCAAATCTTTGCTTCTGGGGATTCTACAAATGTCTTCTAAATCCTTGACGCTATAATCAGTGGTTCTCACACCTATCAAGGGCCCCCAAAATGGATTCCACTTTTGATGTCACTCAAATGATCTATCACAGAACAATATTATGGCTATATTTAATTTCAACCTATCTCCATTTAACTGGTCCTCATAAATGTTCAATAGGATCCAAACTTTTTATTTTTATTTTTTATTAATGCAAGAACAATGGCTTCTATTTCAGCATGCTAACTTTTCCAGGAGGATAAAGGCTGTAGTTTCCATTAGCTCCATAGTTTCATAGTATACAACACAGAATGTACATTTTGCCTCTGGACATCATTTTTGAATTATGTTGTTGTTCCCTCTGGGGGAAAAAAAAACGTCAAGCATTGTTTTCTCGTCTGTGCAGAAATTAAGGCAAAGTCCTGGACAGTTTAATCCTTTCAGCTCATCAAAAGGCGAGATGGGGGATAGGGTAAGGACCCCTGCACATACAGTACACGCACGCACGAATGCGCGCGCGTGCACACGCACACACACGCGCACACACACACACACACACACACACACACACACACACACACACACTGCACTATGTAACTTTTCTCTTCTACCCCGGATTTGAACCTTGTTTCCTGCGCAAGTGCAGACTTTTATTTGTATTTGTATTTATCATTCATATTTATCATTTGTGTTTATCATATCATTCAGGCATCTGCAGAGATGCCCACCCACCTGACCACTAAACAAAGCAGCCATTCCGCTGCCATGTTTAGTGGTCAGGTGGGTGGGCCGGAAAAAAAAATCTAGATATCTAAGGCCCCTGCATGGTCCAGAAAAGGTTGGTAAAAACCACTGCCCTATAGTTTTATTGTTTTCCATCACAGATCATTGTTTCTACGTTTTGACAGGGACCTCCTGGAATAGACGGCGTTCCTGGGTTTCCAGGACGACCGGGGCGAGGAGGGCCTCCTGGGTCTGCAGGCCTACGGGTAATGTAAAGTCATACTGTCTTGTTTTTGGCCACACCTACTGGTATGTATGTCTAATAGAGTACCGAAGTCCTGGCGTCACTCGTTCATCCCCTTGGTCACGGAAGTAATTTTTATAACATTGGGTCATCTTAGAGTCGTCTCGTATAAGAATAGTGGTGCAAAAATAAACCAATTATACCGGCGCTATTGTCAGGGAGGTGGCTCTGCTTCGTCAGTCACTCATATTTGATCTGTTTCTGGCGACAATTTAATTCATTCTGCGGCGTTAGCGTTTTCTCGCTGTCAGTTGATGCTTCAAACCGCCATGCTCATGTGTTTATTTTTGGAACGCAGTTCTTATATGACACAATATTAACCCATTGAGACCTGAAGCCGATTCTACATGTCTCCTAAATCTCAACAAGTTTTCTGAAAAACGTATGTTTCTATATCAGTGGTGCTCAATCTTTTTCATGTAAGGACCCCCAAAATTATATGTATTTGGCCGCGGACCCCCATAGCGCGGCACTCGGTGCCGCGCTATGGGGGTATGAGCTTGTATATCTGCTATTTTTGAATAGCCAAAGTATTAAAAGGCCATAATTATTGTGACGCTATATTAACACATTTTGCTGGGTACCCCCTGGAACCCCCTCAAGTACCCCTGGGGGTCCCCGGACCCCACTTTGAGAACCAATGTCTTATATGACACAATATTAAACACATCTATGGGAATTCAGAATGGAGAAAAAAAACGTGACCCAGGTAGGATGTGTAAATTACGTCAGACTTCGGTGCTCTATGTAACGAGGTTCGAGACCTCATTTTCAAGTGAGACCTGAGGAAGAGTAGGATGAAGGCTCTACATCCTCCCGGTGGGGGCTCCTCACTGACAGGTGAACAGCAGTGACAACACAGAAATGTGTGTGGGGAGTAATCAATTGGCATAACAACTAAATCGGGGAGAAAAAGGGGTAAAAATGTAAGAAAAAAATAACTATTTATTAACGTTAAATTACATTAATATCAGTGCCCCCTCCCCACCCCCGACACTTGCAATTAAAAAATGGTATTTAATAGTGTTTACAGAAGTTGTCAAAAACACATTTGCTGTATGTGGACGGGTTATAGTCAAAGATTATATCAAAAATAACGTTGGGTTTAACTGAAAAAAGTGACACAGTATGACTTTCATGAGGAAAAGTGATATTTGGTTATGGTTTATTATCTAGGACAACAAATGATATAAAACAAATACAATCAGCACACTGGTTTCAGACACCACTTTTTTTATTGCTGCTTTTAACGTTTCAATCTCAGTCGATTTCATCAGGATATTGAATTCATTACATCTTAATTTTAATTCATTACATTGATCTTACAGTATTGTTCTTTGTTTTCATCCTCAGGGCCCTCAGGGTATTCCAGGGGACTTGGTGAGTTCAAAACTATCAAAGTATTTCTTTAAAGAAAACAAACCTAAACATTATACCTGTAACAATTTCATCAGTCCATTCCAGCTTAGTGAATTCAAAAGGTCATAAATCAGGAGTCCTCAATGTGTTTCAGGCCAAGGACCCCCTAGCTGAGAGAGAGATGAAGCAGGGACCCCCCACTACATATTGTATAACATTGTGTTGCAGATTAAACTTTTTCATATATTTCATAGATAGCTTCATAGACTTGTTTGACAGCAACTCTCATCAGTGTTAGATTCATGTTAATGTGTATTTTCTGACAGTTAACCACTTAAACCCTCACTACTTAGAACACAGAAGTACTTGGTCTGCTCTTTTTTCCCTCAACACCAAACCTCTTTGCCGAAAATAGCAGATCTACAAGCTCACAACGCCTCGCGTGAGCTTGCAGATCTGCTATTTTCGGCTAATGTTCCCCTCAGAATAGGGATGCTATAGGGTTCAAGTGGTTAATAAAAAAATAAAGAGAAAAGAGAAAATAAAGAGAAAAAAAATCCTATCACACAAAGATTTGGCAGGCCCCCCTGTAGTAACTCTGAGGACGCCCTAGGGGTCCCGGACCCCCTGTTGATGACCCCTGTCATAAATTAAAAGGGACCTTTGCTGATATTTAACTTGAATACCCGTGGTTCCTCTCAAGCTATTTTGTGAGAATGAGGTGAACATCTTGACACTTCATGACATGATGGTTCTTAATTGAATTATGTTTTGTGTTGACAGGGTCGTCCTGGAAGCACTGGTTCAAAGGGCCAGAGAGGAGAGAGGGTATGTTTCATTACGTTTACAACTTGGGGGTTGGGGTTGGGGAGTGGGGGCAGGGGCGTCACGGCCATTCACTGTCTGTACGACGCAACACCCTCACTCTCACAGATCCGTGATTTCATACCCGCCACTTTTTGAAAAAATAAAAAATGTATATTTTGTTGATAATAAATCGGTAAAATCAGGCAAAAATAAGAATTAAATAACGTAACCCTAAAACCGAAATAAAGTAACCAAAACACGAAAAAAAAACTAACAAAATCCGCCCAAAAACGCAACATTTTGAAAATACAGAATTTGTTTACATTTGACAGTTACAAATGTTTTTCATGCTTTTTCAAAAATAGCAGATCTACAAGCTCATAGCGCGGCACTCTGAGCTTGTATATCTGCTATTTTTGAATAGCCAAAGTGTAAAGTAAGGGGTATAGTCCACCGAAAGTCCATCCCCCCCACCTTCTGAGAGCCCGTGACGTCCCTGAGTGGGGGTCTCTGAGATGTAGAGGAAAGCGTAGCCAGCGCTGGGCAACGCGGGCAGCTGCCCCCCCACCCAGTTGAGCCCTGCTGAAAGACGGACCGAAAAATTATAATAATAACCCGAGATCTCTGCTTGACCCATTTAGACGGGGAAAGCATCTGTCATTTTTTTTTTTTTTACCACTTTAACCATTATTTTATGGTTAAAAATGTTTAGAAAAAAAAAAAAAAAATATATATATATATATATATATATATTCAAAGATTTGCACAAATGTTCAAATTTTAAAATGGCAGATCTACAAGCTCATAGTGCTGCTGTCTGTTTAGAGCCACGGTGATTAATCGCTCATTGCTTTAACAAAAGATGACTGGGGTGGACAAGTGGGCAATTCACGCCTTCAACACCTCAAACACAATTAGTCACCAAAAGAAATCCATGTCTCCTAGCATGTGAGAGGATTTAACCCATTCAATCCGGGAACGCATACCGTGTCATGGTAGATTTCTTTGGCTATTCAAAAATAGCAGATTTTTAGCAGCTCATAGTGAGCTTGTAGATCTGCTATTTTTGAGGGAAAAAAATCTTGAAAATGTGTACAAATATTTTAAAATATATATACACTGTTAACTCAAATCTTTGCTTCTCGGGGTTCCTGGAACAAAATATTTTGAGATGTCCATGGACAAATACATATAATTTTGCGGGTCCTTGACATGAAAAAAGACATAACATGGAGGATGTACATGGGATGCAGAAGACATTTGTAGAATCCCCAGAAGCAAAGATTTAAGTTAAAAATGTTCCCTTTAAAAAAATATACATATCAAAGATAATGTTCACCATTAAAAAAAAATAATCAGATCTACAAGCTCAGCGCTGCGCTCATAGCGCGGTTCAAACAACTTTATTGTTTGAACGACTATGAAATAATAATCATATTCAAGTGCAAGCCCCATTGTCTCATGCTGTAGTGGACTATTAATCGACGGGGGGGGGGGGGGGACGTGGGCTTTTGATTGCACATGTTGGAACATTAGTTGTTAACTTTGTTTGCTGTTGTCATCGCACATTTTGAAATGACTCAATGATTTGTTGCAGGACGTCATGTTCACATTTATCTGCCTGTAAAGCTGTCTAACCTACTGTGCTTCTTTGATAATTAATCATGTGTACATCTGATCAATAGCCAGGCCTGCCTGTTGTGATCTAGCCTGGTAAACCCTCCCTCCGGAAATCTCATTTCCATTTGATTTCTGGAAGGAGTCTGGTCTGAAACGCCTTTCTGCAATAATCGCTGTGGGCTGGAGTTGGGCGGGAGTAATACCGTTGACTGACAACCCCTTCAACCAATGATCGTTTTCCCCTTCAGCCAATCAGCAGTTCATTTTGACGAGCTCCAGACTATGTGACGCAACGGGACTTTTGGGACGGCCATGCCGAAAATAGGTTGCCTTATTGGGATACATGCGTGTCACTCCCTGCCCCTGCCGGTTCTCTAAATTTATATTTTTAAATAGGCTCTGTCATGATTAATTGACCACATATATGAAGTTAAACAACTAAATTCTATCCAAACGATATGTTAATAGTAAATTCCGTGCCTCAAAAAAGAAGTTTGAGAGCGTTTTAAAAACGAAAGTAAGAAGTGAAGGCACTCGCACAAACAACAATGGCTGCCGTTCGTGTTTTGTCGGCGGCTCTCAGGCTGCACTCGGCTTCATTCGGGCTCACTCGAACTCGCCACCTGATTGGCCAACTGTCGCTGTCAATCACAGAACAATGAGCGACGACGCTGATAGGCTCGTCGGCTCGGCGAGCAGAGCGATTATTGGAGAAAGGCGTTTCAGACCAGACTCCTTCCAGAAATCAAATGGAAATGAGATTTCCGGAGGGAGGGTTTACCAGGCTAGTTGTGATCATCTTTGTAATGAACTTTCCACCACTGGTGAACATGTGTGTCTTCACCACTAGGGGGAGCCTGGCTACGTTATAGGAGGACCAGAGGCAGGCTACATCCCAGGACGAAAAGGAGAACCGGGATCTTCAGTGAGTCATCAAATTAACTGTAACAAAAACAGATACTTTAATAACAATAAACCACAATTTAGGCATTTCGCTCTTATCCAGAGTGACTTTTTACATAGTTTGACTGATGTAGTTTAATGTAGTTTAAACACAACTTATTGTATTGCCGTCACAGGGTCCCCATGGGCCGCCAGGTATCTCAGGGGGGGCTGGACCCCCAGGCCTACCTGGTCAGCCAGGGCCTCCAGGATCTCCAGGGGCTTCTGTTAAGGTAGAGCAAACTTGTCCTCTATGTCTTCTCTTAATACTCTCATAACGTTGCTGTTAGGCGGCAACCTTGTATCTCCATATTTCATCTTTTTAGGTTTTCTTTTGGCCTTTCTTACTATAATTTAAGTCAGGGGTCTTCAACAGGGGGTCCGGGACCCCTAGGGGGTCCTCAGAGCTACTATAGGGGGTCCGCCAAATCTTTGTGTGATAGGATTTAGGTTTTTTACATTAACCACTTGAACCCTAAAATTCATTTTCTGAGGGGAACATTAGCAGATCTACAAGCTCTCAACGCCTCGCAGCGCGAGGCGTTGAGAGCTTGTAGATCTGCTATTTTTGGCAAAGAAGCTATAGCTATAGAGGGAAAAAATAGCAGACTAAGTAAAAAAAACCTTTTATCTGAAACACAATTTTATACAATAGAGTAGGGGTTCCCTGCTTCATCTCTCTCTCAGCTAGGGGGTCCTTGGCCTGAAAAGGTTGAAGTGGTTAAGTATTTTGCATGTGTGAACCCCCTTTTCCCCCATCTCTGATATTTGGATGATGTTCGGAAAAGTCTGAGCTCATTGGCTATTCTGTGACTTTAACTTTCTCAAAACATAGACAAACCTGGTCCAATCAAGGTTAAAGCAGCACTATGTAGTTTGGGGTATCTGTGGCCAATTTGGGGCACAAATAACATGGCAGCCATGGTCTTTGACTTCATTACCCAAGAGTCTCTGCAAGCATGTCCGGCGAGGACGCGCTGTGATTGGCCAGTCGCTATGACCTTGGTGACTTGGCAAATGCCAGGATGAAACTCATTGTCTCCCCTATGTATACATAGTAACAGTCAAGCCCCTAGCAGGGACCCCCTTGAGTTTATACATTTATGAAAGGATGATTGTTATTGCTTAAACATGTAACATTATGATTGTGTGGGACATAATATGCCATATAGTTGTTAAAAAAGTGACATAGTGCTGCTTTAAATAAAACACAAAATCATTTAAATCTGTTTTGTCATTGTTTTGTAGGGGGAAGCTGGTGAGGTGGGGCTTAAAGTAAGTATCAGGTTTCTTCACATCTGAGATCGCGTAGCTAGCCAATCAGAGGTGTCCGCCTACTGATAGGTCTGGGGAAATGTATAATTCTAATGAATGGGCTCGGACGCTGGAGAAAACCAGTGCGAACAGATCTACATTTCATTTATAACCAACCCTGATGTGTCTAATAGTGTAATAGTCATGTTCATGTACAGGAAATCATATAATAAGAAGACAGTGCACTTTTGAACAGATTAAAAGATGATTTGAATTGTATATTTGCCGCTAAATTGTTCCAATCAGAGGGGGCTTTAAACATAATGGCTTTTACATCATGCATAAGAGCAAAATGGCCATGGATGTTACGTTAACTATTCATTTGTGTCTCAAAGGGTTTGCGTGGAAAACAGGGCTTAAAAGGTGACACGGGTGAAGAAGGAAAAGATGTAAGTGTCTCTATCCCGTCTTGGTTGGTATGAAATGTCTAGAATGGCCAAGAAAGTGTGAAACACCCAGTAGAATGCTGCTTTAAGACCGATGTGCTGAGACACATATCTATTGTTGCAGCCAATGTCTATTCAATGTTACAATCTTCATGTCATTGTCCACCATCACCAAGATACGTGCTGTTGACATTTTTCACAAATATTCAAAATGTGTCACTCTTTTGCTCCAGATCTTTTTAAGTAGCAGATCTACAAGCTCACAACGACTTGTGTCGTGAGGTGTTGTGAGCTTGTAGATAGATTAAACTAGGCTTTTTAAGATTAAGTAGGCTAAACTGATTTTGATGCAATATTAACATTTTTTTTTCCAAATTGCACTAATGTACTCTCACCTGCTCTCCCACCTCTCTCACTCACTCACTCACTCACTCACTCACTCACTCACTCACTCACTCACTCACTCACTCACTCACTCACTCACTCACTCACTCACTCACTCACAATAGGGCATTGCAGGATTACCAGGCCCCATTGGCATAGATGGGGTACCTGGATTACCAGGTCAAAAGGGAGGAAAGGTAAGACAGAGTTTTATTAACCAGAGTCTGCCAGAGCAGATCTGCAAGCTCACAATGCGTCCCTTCGCGCCACGTTGCAAGCTTGTAGATCTGCTATTTTCATGACTTCTTAAACGTGTTTTTTTTTATCTATTTATAGAAATGATTAGATTTCTTTCATTTTATTTATGAAATACTTTTGGAAAATGTTGGAATTGTTTCTTAATTGATGACAAGTTGTGATTTGTCTTGTTTAAACTTCTTTTGAAATAATATATACATATGATTTAATGTATGAAATGAAAAAAAGGGGATATTTACCCATAAAAAGTGGTCCGCTACCCAAACATGGGTCCCAACCCACTGTTTTAAACTAAAGGACCATATCTGTGTCTGTGTCTGATAACATTTCAACTTAAACATTACGAAATCTACCTGAACATCACTTACAAAGTCATGGACGGTTGAATTTGATTCCTAAACCAATCTTTCCAGGGACTTTTAACTAGACTTTTCAAATGAATCCACACACTACAGTGGCTTATTGTTCTATGATGTCCAGGGGGAAGAAGGAATTGGTATTCAGGGTGTCCAAGGACCTCGTGGAGAGAGAGGAGAACAGGTACTGTTCTATCTCTCCTAAATACGACTTTCAACTTTAGTTTGTTATTATTATTCACACGTCAATGTGAATAATAATTACATATCGTCACTGTCGGGTGGAAACCTCATAACAATTTACAATTACAATGTAGGCATTTAGCAGACACTCTTAATCATTGAGACCTGGAACTGTCTCATTTTTAGATTTGAGCTAAAAAGCATTATTTTACACTTTGGGCTATTCAAAAATAGCAGATATACAAGCTCATAGCGCGGCACCGAGTGCCGCGCTACGAGCTTGTAGATCTGCTATTTTTGAAAATTCATGAAAATGTGTGCAAATCTTTGAATATATATATTTTTAAAGCGAACATTTTTAACTCAATCTTTGCTTCTGGGGGTCCCTGGAACAAAATATTTTGATGGGGGTCCACGGCCAAATACATATAATTTTGGGGGTCCTTGACATGAAAATGATTGAGCACCACTGATATAGAAACATAAATTTAACTATATACACTATAGGATGCCATGTCAACAATGAATCTGGCATCTGTCTAAATAACATGCTATCTAAATTGCGTTCTAGCCTTTGCTTAAGCCTGCAAGCTCATCAAGGCTACGTCCAAACATGTTATTCAAGATTCAAATGCAAAAGCATCAAAAGTAGCAGATCTACAAGCTCGCGACGGATTTATTTTGATGCTTTTGTCTGATGCTGTAGTGTGATCAAGTAGGGTGTTAATTTACGAAAAAACTGAAACAGTTTTAGAATTATGGAGATAAGAGATTTCTGCCCGACAGCTACAATATGAAAAATAACCCCACTCCTCCCTATCCCGCATAAGCAAAAATCTTATTTTAACTCTGATAATGTACAGGCCTCAACGTACGAATAACCAGCAAGTTGTAACCTTCAATGTTTGAACTTTTGTTTTGCAGGGAAATATCGGCCTCACTGGACCTGTGGGACCAAAGGTGCCATTTTATTTGAAGATCCCCAAAAACCTTCATGTCCCCATTATGTTATCGAAATATATAATCTTCATGAACTTAATTTACATAATTATTGCTGTAAATGTTTTTTTATAAAACACTATTTATCCTTTTTTCTTTTCTGAGGGGGAGGCTGGAGATCAGGGAGTCCAAGGAGTCATCGGACCTCGGGTATGAATTAGATTATTAAACACAACAAGCAGTACAGATAGAGGGTAACTAACGTACCTTTACTCAACTACTGTATCCTATATTAAAATTGGCTAATGGGCGGCCGGGCGGGCGTCACTATAACCACAAACCCAATACGGCCATATACAGTATAGGCAGGACCACAGCCACGTCACTATGACTCAGACATAACCCTAAACAAACCCAATACGCCCATAGGGAGGCTAGGAGGCATAGAGAGGCCACCTGGCAAACAGAAGGTTGTCTCGACCTAGCCTGGTAAACCCCCCTCCCTCCGGAAATCTCATTTTCATTTGATTTCAGGAAGGAGTATGGTCTACAGGCCTGTATGGGCAATTTGGGAGCTGGGCTGGATTAGTACCGTTGACTGACAACCCCTTCATCCAATCAGCAGTTCGTTCCTCCACAGCCAATCAGCAGCTCATTTTCCCCACCACCAGCCAATATGACGCAAGGGGACTTTTGAAGGGGCTATGCCGAAAATAGTTTGCTTTATTCGGATACATGCGTGTCACTGCCCGCCCCTGCCGGTTCTCTGATAAAAAAAAAAAAAAAGGCTCTGGCATGATTCATTTAGCACATATATGAAGTTAAACAATTAAATTATATCCGAAAGATATCTTTAAAGTAAATTCCGTTCCTCAAAAAATAAGTTTGAGAGCGTTTTCAAGTTTTAAAACCGAAACCAAAAACAGCGGACAGAAAAAATGGCTGCCGTCCCATTTTTGTCGGCTGGACTCGGTTCCATTCGGTTTCACTCGAACTCGCCACATGATTGGCCAACCTTCGCTGTCAATCACAGAACAATGAGCGGGGACGCTGATAGGACAGTTCATGTTATGAACTGTGGAGAAACGCCCAGACAGGCCTGTAGGCCAGACTTTCTTGAAATCAAATACAAATTAGATTTTCGGAGGGAGGGGGGTTTACCAGGCTAGTCTCGACCACCAGTCTACGTTGTCGAGGTGTCCCTAAGCAAGACACTTAACCGCTAAACAGTGGTGGATAAAGTACTTTTTTTTCTCATTAGAAAATCTCTTTTACAAGTAAAAGTCCGGAATTCGAAATGTACTTGAGTAAAAGTACAAAAGTATTGCCATCAAAATGTACATAGTACCAAAAGTAAAAGTATGCAGAATTATTATTATTATGCAGAATGTCCCATTTCAAGTTTTCAAATGTATACAAATCTTTTTAAAATAGCAGATCTACAAGCAGATCGGCTATTTTCAAATGGCCGAAATGTATATACTGTAGGGCTGAAGTGTTAATAAAGTGGTAATAATAATCTAAATCTACAAAATAACTAGTAACTAAAGTTTTCAAATACATGTAAAAGTAAAATATTTGGATCTGAGATGTAGTGGAGTAGA
Organism: Gymnoscopelus microlampas; assembly: GCF_963454915.1. NCBI lineage: Eukaryota > Metazoa > Chordata > Actinopteri > Myctophiformes > Myctophidae > Gymnoscopelus > Gymnoscopelus microlampas. Next base: position 9,466,291 of record NC_139960.1, read on the forward strand.
AGTAAAAGTATTGGAAATTGGAAATACTCAAGTAAAGTACAAATACCTAAAAATGTTTACTTAAGTACAGTCCTTAAGTAAATGTACTTAGTTACTTTCCACCACTGCCCCTAAATGCTCCCCAGACGCTGCCCACTCCTCATACATACAGTAGGATGGGTTAAATGCAGATCACACACCCGTGACTCACTTACAGTGACAAATGCTCCCAAAAGGAGTGGGAACCAAATGATATAAATTATTATATTTTGATAATAATAATTTATAGAATATGGGAGTGCTTCTCCCACAACCTCAGGCAACATGCAAATGATCTGGACTCAACAGCCCCACTCACAGCCCACCATCAGCTGCATATTAATGTTTTATCAAATGAAGGATTCAGATTCAGTGCTTGTTTGCTTTTCACTTGTAGGGGAAGAAGGGGCTGAAAGGCGATCAGGGCGACATGGTGAGTTCAGTCCTTAATCGCTCCCTCTTGCTTTCATTAAGCTGAAAAGATTCACTCTATAATGAATGGGACTGTTTAATTGGTAGATGAGGAAAGCGAGGGAATTGCATTATTTGAGCGGTTTCATGAAATTTGGGTTGACCTGATGTTGGATGAATTTGGACTTGTTTCTAATATGAATAACACCTCTATTTATTTCTAATATGAATAACACCTCTATTTATTTCTAATATGAATAACACCTCTATATATTTCTAATATGAATAACACCTCTATATATTTCTAATATGAATAACACCTCTATTTATTTCTAATATGAATAACACCTCTATTTATTTCTAATATGAATAACACCTCTATATATTTCTAATATGAATAACACCTCTATTTATTTCTAATATGAATAACACCTCTATTTATTTCTAATATGAATAACACCTCTATTATTTCTAATATGAATAACACCTCTATTTATTTCTAATATGAATAACACCTCTATTTATTTCTAGTATGAATAACACCTCTATTTATTTCTAATATGAAATAACTACACCTCTATATATTTCTAATATGAAATAACGACACCTCTATTTATTTAGGACTGGTTTCTGATATGAAATACAACCTCTATTTATTTATGTTTAGGGTGGACAAGGAGAAGGTGGACCAATTGGACCACATGGCCCTATAGTGAGTTTTCCACACAAGAGAGAGCCTACATCAGTGGTTCCCAACCATGTGGGCCGCCTGATGACGCAAACTTATATCTGCTCTAGACCGGTTCGGAAAGCTGCAACAACAAGTTGAACCCAGTAACACACAGTAACATCTTCAGTGTTACAGTTGTAACAACATGGAGCCTTATGGGTTCATTTGGTTACGTTTGTATGATATCAGTGTGTATTTGAGGTCACATACTACATGCATCACTCAGCAGCACATTTTAAACAAGCGTTTGATATCAGGTGAGATTTAAGAGTTGACCTGCACAATTGTTAAAGAACTAGTGCAATGAAAAGTGTTTCAAACTTTTAGAGCATATTTTCCATGGTCATAATGGAGATATAATGAACAATAGATGGCAAACGTTTAAAAAAAAAAGGGAAAAAATAAATACATATATTTTTATGTCAAAAGTCTCAAAAAGTCCAATCTTAATTACTTCCTGTCAAACGCTACTAGTCCGGTGTCTCTCTGCGCAATATTTTGAGGTATTCGTGCACTTTACGATACAAACAATTTGCCACCCTGTTAGAGCATGCCTTAAGGAAAATATTTGGCTGGGCCATCGCAGATTTGTCCCGTAGTAACCATGACATCCATTTTCCAAAAGTGCACAATCTTTCACCTACGGATGCTGGACTATACATCAGCAAGCCCTTATGGATAAATATAAATCATGATTTCATCCACCTGTGTGATTCCCATATACTGTAGCTCATGTTCCCCAACATGCACCTGATTGTCATTAGGGAGACACTCTTGGCTGCTATGTTCTTTATCTAACTCGAGATGACGGCCATGACGGTGCATTTCTAGTTTTAACCCATTTAGACCTGAGGCTGAAAAAACGCCTTCTAAATCCTGACCTAAGTTTTCTGAAAAACTTCAAATATTTATTAAAAAATTACAAACAGTGATGATGTTGCTATATACTGTACATAGCAACAGCAACCCTGAAAGTGGTTCCCGGATTGAAAGGTATGGTTACGTATAGGGCTTCCCGCTCTAAATGGGTTAAACAATATTATGTAAAAGTACATAATATTGCATCGCAATCATTTTAACCACTTTATGCCCAGTCATACGTTGGCTATTAAAAAAATAGCAGATCTACAAGCTCACAGCATATCACTTCATACTGCTCTGCAAGCTTGTATATTTCTGAAAATATTTGATAAATACCTACAATTTTGCATTATTTTAACACAAATCCTCTCTCTTCATGGGGTGTCCCTGGCACAAAACAATGACAATGACAATGCATTACTCGTTTTAAACTTGAAAGAGTACAACTCTTCTGACCATAGTGATGAGTAAGCTCCCCGTCCGTCCGTCCGTCCGTCCGTCCGTCCGTCCGTCCGTCCGTCCGTCCGTCCGTCCGTCACCTCCACCCACACAAATGTCTCTGTCCTTGAGTTTTCTCTGACACTGACTCATCTCATCATATTGAATAATTATGTATTTGTCTATTTTTGATCCAAACATAGAGTCCAGTGCAGATGTTGATCTATCTATCTGAAGTGTTCAGTATAAAACCATTATAAAGTAGAAGAGTAGAGTGGTTGGTTCCCAAACTGGGGGTAAGGAACTCCAAGGGGGTCCCCAAATAATGTTGGGGGGTCCCTAGAAGATTGGCTTAATGTGCAACATTGTTTTCTCACTCAACAGTAAACAAACCAACATACAGTATAAGTGTATACAGGGTATCTGCACATTTATAAAGTGACAATTTAATGGCTTTTAAGACCTTTTTAGTACCAAATTGGCCAAATTGTCAAATATTACGTAAGATGGAGGCAAACATTGTGAAGATAGCCGAACTACAAGCTCACAACACCTTGCATTGCGATTTTCACAATATTTATCTGTGGAACCGAGTCAAACTAAATTTAAATGCCTATAATTCCAAGTGCTTGTCAGGGTGGGTGGGGGTCCCCAGTTCAAATATGATTATTTTTGGGGGTCGCGTCCTGAAAAGTTTGGGAACTCAACCCTTGGAGTAGACGACTATCGTCGATCTCCTCCGAGAAACGTCCATATTGATGAACCCTTTTTCTTTTCTTATTCATTCAGCCCACATATTTATATTACTATATACGGTATACAGAGGGCTATATTATAATTGGATCCATTTGATGAGGCCACAGGGTGTCAGACCTCAGTGGGTGGACTGGCTGTCATGTCTTGCATCGTTGCTTTCTAATTTTAAGGCAGCATAATGAAACATGAACATGATCATGTCCACCCATGAGCACCACCAGCCCTGTGATTCTTTCAGTTCAATAACACTTCTTTGTGTTTTGTTCTGGTTCTTTCCATTAGAGCAGTGGTGGGAAAAAAAAGTATCAATACTGCAATGTAGAAATACTCCGTTACAAGTAAAAGTCCGGAATTAAAAATGTCGTATTGGTATCAAAATGTACTTAAAGTACCAAAGTAGAAAGTAGTCATTATGCACAATGTCCCATTTCGCAAGTTTTCAAATGTATAAAATGTGTACAAATCCTTTGAAAATAGCAGATCTACAAGCTCACAATGTGTCGCATCGTGACGCATTGTGAGCTTGTACAGTATATTGGCTATTTTCAAATGGCCGAAATGTATATAGGGCTGAAGTGGTTAATGTATATTTTGTAATAATAATCAAAATCTACAAAGTAACTAAAGTTTTCAAATAATTGTGGTGGAGTAAAAATATAATGTTTGCCTCTGAGATGTTAGTGGAGTAGAAGTAACAGCACTGCAATTTTGAAATACTACAGTAAAGTTAAAAAATACCTCAAAATTGTACTTAAGTACAGTACTTTAGTAAATGTACTTAGTTACTTTACGCCACTGTCTGGGGGCGAACATAGCTGATCTAGAATAGCACAACACATGTATTTGTATGATGCTTTGTGAGCTTGTAGATCAACTATTTTCGGCAAAGAGTTTCAGTGTAGCGTTTAAGTTGTTAAGTTGAGTATTTGACCATAATAGCATGTACATTACATTTTTTATAAAGGATCCAATTGTTGATTCTTTCAGGGACTGACGGGAGCGAACGGACAGAAAGGTGACGAGGGTCAGAGAGGCTCTCCTGGAGACCCTGCCAAGGGGGTAAGAGAAATCATCCAGCATTCTGTCATCCTGTAAACATGCCAAGGTTGAACAAGACTTTGTGCAGTGTTGATTTCGTCGACTAAAACTATGATGAAAAATGTCGAAAACGAAATGACAATGACAATTTCATCAACAGATAAAAACTAGACTAAAATTTTAGTGAGGGTCTAGTGGAGAAGAGATCCAGTAGAACTAAAAGACAAGTCATTTTATGCTTGGTTGTGCGCCCTGAAAATAGCAGATCTACAAGCTCACAATGTGTCGCGCTGCAACGCGTTGTGAGCTTGTAGATCGGCTACTTTCAGCATGCAACCAAGTCTAACATCAGCCATTACAATGCAATCAAGGCACCGCCAAAATACATTTTAGGTCGACTAAATCAACTGTAGATTTAGTCGACTATAATCTTATGATATGTAATCAACTAAAACTAGACTAACAGTAAAACATTTCAGATGACTAAAATATGACTACAACTAAATGGAATTTGATTCAAAAGACTATGACTAAAACTGAATCAAAATTTGCTGTCAAAATCAACACTATCTGGCAACGGGTGGTGCTGTTTGACCTGGAGGTCAAACAGATTATAGAGAGTTTGATTGAAGGATACATTTCAGGAGAAACCCTCACATGCTTTTAGAGAATGGTCACTGGTTTCTTCAGCATGGTAACACTTCTTTACGCATGGCTGTCGCTGTTCAACAATCACATTCCTCCCACAACGAGATGTGATGGCATTCCAACCATCTAGAATAATGTGGCGGCGGAAAATAGCTAAAAAATATATAGAAAGGAAAAGTGCAGGAGAAGACAAGAAGCCCAAAGCTCTTATGAGGCCTCTACCTCTACCTATGTATAACACAACGAAAACATTAGTAGAACAACAATTAGCCAATAAAGTTGGCACACATAATTATATAGAATTAAATTACAATTGACATGATTGCAGTTTAAAGATAGAAAATTGGCAACAGTTGAAATACATGATTATGCCTGAATACCAATTACATGATTACTGATGATAATAATTATACACTTCACTGACTCATCTCATCATATTACATATGTATTCGTCTATTTTTGATCCAGACAAAGAGTCCAGTGCAGACATTAATCTATCTATCTGAGGCCTTCAGTATAATACAATCATAAGAGTTGACCAGTGGTTCCCAAACTGGGGGTAAGGACCCTCAGTTCGCGTCCCCAAATAATGTTAGGGGGTTCCCAGATGATTAGCTTAATGTGCAACATTGTTTTCTCACTCAACAGTAAACAAGCACAGGGTATACAGGGTACCCTTGTATACAGGTTTTTTTTGCACATTTCTAAAGTGACAATGTTATGACTTTTAAGGGTGTAAAATCCATGCTGCAAACAAGCAAATAGGGAAGTGTGTGTGTGTGTGTGTGTGTGTGTGTGTGTGTGTGTGTGTGTGTGTGTGTGTGTGTGTGTGTGTGTGTGTGTGTGTGTGTGTGTGTGCGTGCGTGCGTGTCAAAAGTGCATGTTATGTGAAGGCCGGTTTACAGTATTGCCTACACAGGAATGTTGGGATTCATTCATGCTGGGGGAGATTACTTGAATAATATTGACATACATTAGACTAATGCTGTGTTCACACCGGAATTACGCCAAGTGAAAAAAAGCTTTAATTTTCAATGTTATCTCTATGCAAATTGGCGTTTATACGCTTTTCATGAGCGTATAAACGCCTAAACGTAAAGGCGTGCTTTATTTCTCCCCAGACCCGAGCTTTGACGCTTTTATTTTTGAAGCCTAGAAAGTGTTGGCGTTATTAAGCGCAATTCTAGCCAATCAGAGCACAGCAGGACCTGAGTAGGCGTGGACTACCTCGCTCAGCCAAAAAATAATGTCAGCTCGCTGCTCGCAGCCTGCTCGCAGCAGGCGCAGCAGACAGTTTTCCGAAAGAAAAATCTATTTTTTTAAATAAAGGCTGTATATGTAATATTAATGGTGAGTTGGCAAGAACATTGCATAGATATGGTCGGAAATAAAAGTATATGTGACCAACAAGTCGTGAAAGCAGTTAAAACTGGTTATGTTCCGTGAGGCAGGCCCCTCGCTCTACCAGCTCACCCCGGGGAAAGGAGCGCCCTGCTCGGGGCGGACAGGCCACACGGTCCGCTGTGGTCAGTGGACCACAGTCCGGTTTTCCGCTCGGTTTCACCGGGCGGAGCGGGGTAGATGAAAACCGGAGGCCGAATTGGACTACACACACCCACACAAAACGAATATTAAAGTTACTACATACTATCATGAATTAATAATAACCTTTATCACCGAGACACCGACAAAACACAACAGATCACTTGACCTGCTCTGCTCTGCTCTGCACTCGGCGAGCGAGTGGAAATCTCCCGGGGAGACACTGTGTGTGTGTGTGTGTGTGTGTGTGTGTGCCAGTCAGCTCGGCCTGGGGAGACGACCTGCCACGGTCCCTATATTATATATTAATATCGCTCCAGTATAGCGATATATCTCTCGATTATATATCAGATAGTATAATTATAATTATATCACCGACAAATCACAACAGATAACTCTGACCTGCTCTGCTCTGCTGTCGGCGAGCAAGAGGAGCTCTCCCCGCCGACGCAATGTGTGTGTGTGTGTGTGTGTGTGTGTGTGTCAGTTGTGGGAAAAGTACCTTTTTTTTTACTTAAGTAAAAGTATCAATACTGCAATATAGAAGCACCCCAAGTAAAAGTCTGGTAATCCAAATTAACTTGTAAAAGTACAAAAGTATTGGCATCACAATGTACTTAAAGTACCAAAAGTAAAAGTACTCATTATGCGGTCGTCTCGTCCCGTCCGATCCGCTGATGATAAAAGTATTGAAAATTGGAAATACTCCAGTAAAGTAAAAAATACCTCAAGTACTTAAGTACAGTACTTGAGTATATGTACTTAGTTACTTTAGCTCTGTCACTGTCCCCCTAACCATTGAATGCCGATCGTGGACTATACACACCCACAAAAACAAAATATTAAAGTTTTTAATCTAGCAGATGTACTAGACCAGGGGTCTTCAACAGGGGGTCCGGGACCCCTAAGGGGTCTTCAGAGCTACTATAGGGGGTCCGCCAAATCTTTGTGTGATAGGATTTAGTTTTACATTAACCACTTGAAACCTAGAATTCCTTTTCTGAGGGGAACATTAGCCGAAAATAGCAGATCTACAAGCTCTCAATGTTGAGAGCTTGTAGATCGGCTATTTTTGGCAAAGAGGCTATAGGTGTAGAGGGAAAAAAGATCAGACTACCTAAGTAAAAAAATAAATAAATCTGAAACACAATTTTATACAATATAAAGGGGTCCCTGCTTAATCTCTCTCTCAGCTAGGGGGTCCTTGGCGTGAAAACGTTGAAGACCCACCCCTGTACTAGACCTACATCTATAGAGTATAGACAGACAACAGAAGTTTAAACACGGCTCCAGTCCGGTGGTCGCGATGTGGTCGTGGGGAGATGCTAGAGAGAAAAATGTAAAATGCTATAGAGACAAAAAATGATCAATCGTTCATGAAAGTCCTTGAGGTCTTGTTTCCAATGAGGGCCTTGCTATGACATGAGTCTTAAAACCCCTTTATTTATACCATATATGTTGCCTACGAAAAATAGTAGTTTTTAATTGGTTTGTTGCGTTCAGATATCGAATCGCTTCATCTCATTGCAAAAGTTGAAAGATAGATGGATAGATCACATAGATTAGAATAGGCCTATGCATATGATAGATAGATAGATAGATAGATCGTGTATTATATATATATATATATATATATATATATATATATATATATATATATCTCAAATTTCCGAAATGTATATAGGGTTGATGAAGTGGTTTTGTATCAAAATCCACGTAGTATAGTAGCCTACTAGTAACTACAGTTGTCAAATAATTGTAGTGGAGTATAAGTACAATATTTGCCTCTGGATGTAGTGGAGTAGAGCTAAAAGTATTGAAAATTGGAAATACTCCAGTAAAGTAAAAAAAAATACCTCAAGTAGTTAAGTAGGCTACAGTACTTAACTTAAGTATATGTACTTAGTTACTTTAGCTCTGTCACTGTCCCCCTATAACCATTGAACGCCGACACACGCCCACAATAACAAAATATTAAAGTTGTTAATCTATCAGATGTACATCTAATAGACAGACAACAAACTAAACAATGTAATTGAGAACAGAAGTTTAAACACAGCTCCAGTCGCCCGCCCGGTGGTCGCGATGCGGTCGTGAGGAGATGCCCCACTGGCGACTCGTAGATCTGCTATTTTCAAGCTGGTGTAGGCAGCAGGTTCTCTGGTGCTTTTTCCGCAGCATTCGCAATTTATATGAATGTTTTAGTTAGTAGCTGTGCATGTTAAAGTATTGAAGATTGTTAAACTCACTCTAGGTCTAGGACAGTGGTTCTCAAACTTTTCCATGCTAAGGACCCCCAAAATGATATGTATTTGGCCGCGGACCCCCATCTAAAATATTTTGTTTCAGGGACCCCCCCAGAAGCAAAGATTTGAGTTACAAATGTTCTCTTTAATATATATTCAAAAGTGCACACATTTTCACGTTTTTTCAAAAATAGCAGATCTACAAGCTCACAGCGCGGCACTCGGTGCCGTGCTATGAGCTTGTATATCTGCTATTTTTGAATAGCCAAAGTATAAAAGGTTAAAATTATTGTGATGCTGTATTACCACATTTTGCTGGGGACCCCCTGGTACCCCCTCAAGGACACCTGGGGGTCCCCGGACCCCACTTTGAGAACCACTGGTCTAGACCCCTCTCCTCGGGCAAAGGAGAGGAGCACGGCATGTGTGTGTGTGTGTGTGTGTGTGTGTGTGTGTGTGTGTGTGTGTGTGTGTGTGTGTATGTATGCACACGCACACACACACACGCGAGCCCCCCTCCCCCCCCCCCCCCCCCCCTCCCCACACACACACACACACACACACACGTGTCTCTCTCTTTTTCCTAAATAGTCAGTGTATATGTCGCTCAACTAATAGCGAAGCAGATCTGAACAGATCTGTCTGTCTACAGGCTCTGGCCTTGGAGGGAGCGGGAGTCCCGCAGTCAGTCTGCCCCCGAGACAGCAGCAGCTGACCGGCGAGACGTGAAGTGAACGTCCGCTAAAAAAGCAGGAAATACGGCAACATGATTTTTTCTTTAACTTGTTAATTTGTGTATATAAAATATAGATTCCCTGTCGAATCTCCTAATTACACCAACATTATTCTTGTGAAGTAGGTAGTTTGTGCTTTTTAAAGATTTATTAAGTTCGCTTTGGTCAGTTCTAGCATGGGGAAACACCGAGCGGTGCTCCCCGTGACACAGTGCCATATGACGGCCTCATGGAGAGCAGCGTGGGGGGGTAGCGACCAGACGGCCCGTTCAGTTATTTAGCAGCTTGTTTATAAACATTCTGTAGATTTTTTTTCCATAAATAGGTTATGTAGTAACTAAATATAGACTTATTTCTCATCTGCAGCTGCTATTTTTCATTTTTGACTTCATAATGCGTTCTGCTTCGCACAGCCCGTTTTCGTCTCGCCTCGAAAAAGCTCACTTGAGGAGACTTGAGTGACAGCTCCTTGGACACGCCCAGTTTGATCAAATAACGCCAAGTCAAATGGAGTATAGGCGTTATTTTATAAAGGCGTTATTTTGGTGTGAACACAGCATTAGTATATTGTTTTGATCTGCATTACTCCCATGCTGTGCCATAAACAGTATCAAACATCCTTCTTCTCTTTTTTTTTATCACAACAGATAATTGGTCCGACTGGAAAGAAAGGGGCCAGGGTAAGTCAACCGTAGACTGCGGGTGTCTTGCTCAAAGGCACGACAGCAGTTTGCAGAAGGAGAAGATGGCTCTAACCTTTAGAGTTTATTACACACAAACTCCTATGTTTCAGTAGTTTGTGTCCATCTGTCTATTCCAGGGTTATTCCCAATGTGAGACATTTAAAGGACAACTTTGTTTTTTTTACAACCAAGGTTTATATTTTAGCTTGTAATTAAAGTAAATAAATGATGAGTGTTATTTTTTTTTTCATATCTATCCGGTGGATAGATATGTCTTTTTTACACAATAAAAAGGTCTTTGATGGCCAGATGTGAGTTATTGGGGGCTGGAAGAGCTACTGTAAATAATAATAAAGAAAACGCCGGGTTATTGTGTAAAAAAAAAGACATATTTAGCCACCGGACAGAATGCCCCCGCCCACTGTAAAAAATATCGCGAAAATTGCTAAAACTAGAAAGCAGTAAATTAAAAAAATGTAACACTCATCTTTTATTTACTTTAATTACAATCTAAAACATAAACCTTGGTTGTAAAAAAACAAAGTTGTCCTTTAACTTCATGCTGCAAGTAATATTCAATAGAAGCCAGCGACATGAAAATCGTTGCTGTCGGGAGGAAACCTTGTAGGCTATCTTCAAAACTGTTCCTTTTTTATTATTATTTAAAAAACATTTTTAAATAGTGAAAATAGACGATCTACAAGCTCACAGCGATGGCGCACGTTGTGAGCTTGTAGATCTTATATTTTGTGCAACACTCAAAAGTTGAAATAAAGAGATACAAGGTTTTTGCCCGACGGCAACGACATACAAATTGATGCCCGACACTTTATCGCTGCGTTAGAAGCAACAAAAGCTACAATGTTGAGCTGCCATCAACATTTCTCACACTCCAATGACACGGCGAAACGTTAATCCGTCGTACTGTGTTTTTGTTTCTCCAATTCCAGTTCTCTTCTCTCTCTCTCCACACAACTCCTGCTGGATTAAAATTCAAAAACTGCAAAAGTAGCAGATCCAAAATATCAAAACGTGCCACGTTCCGAGCTTGTACATCTGCTACTTTTCATGCTTTTGTGTGACGCTGTAGTATGATCAAGCATGGCGTTAATTTACGAAAAACCACAAAGAGTTGAAATACGGAGATAAGAGGTTTCTGCCCGACAGCGACAATATTTTTCTCGCTCGATTTTTATCGCATTAAAAAAAATCCCACCAAAAATGTGAAATCTTGTTTGAAAAAAGATTTTCTGAAGTGTCCACAGCCCTGCTACGAGACACAGACCGAGTAGAAAAAAATGGTACCATATTATAATGAGCATCATTGAGGACCAATTATATGAAGATAGGTTGAAAATTGGCGAAGTCATCCTTTAATGGAGGGACTATTCTATCTACGTGATGAAGCATGATGATTACTTAATCTTAACAGAGGGACTATAAAACTGCCTGATGAAGTGTGATGCTTAATTAACTGTTTGGTGGTGTTCTCTCACTGTCAAACACAATTAAGATTTTACCTCGTTAGCTTTTGTCAGTGGGATTTACCGTAGGCAACCCCCCTTGGGCCCTTTTTATCTTTTATCCACAGGGTATGATTAAGAGTGGACGTGGAAAGATTACAATTAAAGTCATTTTGACAATGTGACAAACACTTTTTTAATTTTTTTTTAGGCATCACCAAATGAACAACTTTATTGCGTAATATTCGCCAATGCATATTTGTGTATTGTTTATTCACACCGCCCATGGCGTGTAAGGACTGTTGCAATTAGAAACCGATTCTGGTTCGAGTTAAAAATAAGGAGACATGTGTAAAAATTGTATTCATAAAAGTGATGTCCTAAAAATATTGATGGCCTAACAAGTAATACAAGTGTGTGTGTGTGTGTGTGTGTGTGTGTGTGTGTGTGTGTGTGTGTGTGTGCGCGCGTTGCCTCTCAGGGTGACATTGGTCCGGTTGGACCCGCTGGCCCCCAAGGAACAAAGGGTCAACAAGGAGTCAAAGGCGACAAGGTTTAGTTGATACAATCAATAACGCACCCTATTGTTTATATCGTATTAATACATAACTCTATTGTCCACTCAGATGATAAGAAAAGGTCAGTCTGAACACAGGTCTTGTGTTTTGCCATTCGTTCATGCAGGGCAGTCCAGGGTTTGGCATTCCCGGGCAACAAGGACCAAAGGGGGAGAACGGTGAGAGGGTGAGTCATAATGATATTATTAAATTGTCAGTCGCCCATGGACCACTAGTGGCCCCCAGATAACCGATCTACAAGCTCACAAAGCGTATCAGCCCTTTTCAGTGCACCACATCGGAGCCATTACTTTGTATGGCTCCGTTAGCCCATACCTAGTCTCGCGTCACCAGACAACTATTCCACAATCTCTGAATGCTATATAGAGTCTGGAACTCCACTTCCCGAAAGCTGCTTAACGGAAGCTACTCAGAACGGAAAAACATTCGACCAATCACGACGCGGTGCCCGCGGACCTGTAGTCCCAGTGGAAACAGAACCGAGGCGGAAGCATAGAGTCATAGGTAGATTCATGTTATTTGTGCGAGGATTGTTTATCATTATATTCATATATGTATCATATATGATACATATATATATTTGTATATATATTCATACATATATGATATTTATATTATTTAACACTTTTTGTTTTGATTCCAGTCGGACTCCTTTGCGCCACTGCACAATGCTAAAACGGAAGTGGGTAGGGGAGGGGCTTCCGCTTTCCCCTTAAGCATTATCAGAGCTTCCGAGTCCCAGACTGTATGTCGGAAACATTTGTAAATTGTGGGAGGCAACAGTCTGGCCACGCGAGACTAGCCCATACCCATTCATTTAGAAAATTCTATTCAGGCGCGTCAGGCCAGTCTCGAATGAATGGGACCATGACCATATAATATGGGTCACGGTTGACCAACCATGTCCAAATATGAAACCCAATAGGTCGCGTCAGCTATAGCCTCTGTTGTAACCATGGCGATCTAATGTGGTCGATTTAGTAACGTGTAATCCTCTCTAGCGATGTATATGTAACGCCCGGGATTCGAACCCCGGTCTCCCGCGTGGAAAGCCAACATCTTAGGCTAAAGGGGAATTCCCCCTTGGCCAGGGCAAGATATTAGGCCTTTGGTCATCAGGCAGAAATCAAAGTGAACTTGCAGACGCAGTAGAGTGGAATTTATGTTGTTTTCCCTCTTTTTTCCTTTGCAGGGAAATGTTGGTTTATCCGGCAAACCTGGACCAAAGGTAAGCACTAAGCACACGCCCATTTACATCCATTTGGAATTCATCTGAGGAAGGAATTTGGCATTTTTGTCACTGTCTGGTGGAAACCTTGTACTTGTATGTCCAAAACGGTTACTTTTCAGCAAATAGAAAAAAGAACCTGTGTTCCAATGGATCCAATGTAGTTATTATTTAGTCACAAGCTCTTGTTAATGCTTTTTATTGGTTCAATATTTATAAACCCCACAGACACACCTGGCTTGCCCATTTTGGGTATGTTATTAGATGTGTCATAGGTGACACTTAAATAAAAATGAAACAAAATAGCAGATGTACACGCTCACACAATGCATTGCAATGTGACACCATGTGTCGGGTGCAAACCTCATATGTCCAAAACTGTTACTTTTCAGAAAATGGAACAAATGTTTTCTGAAATATTGAAAAGAGCCAAACAACAAGATCACAACGAGTCACGATTTGACACGTTGCAAGCTTGTAGATTATTTTCACTACTTTAGCTTGACACCCTTTACGACGAAGTAGGGCAATAGTATGATGGAGAAGAAAAAATAAAATAAAAGTTGAAATTTGGAGATAAAGGGTTTACAATTTACAATTTAATCCAGAGCGATTTACAGTAAGCGAGGTAAACACGAGGTAATAAAATACATAGAAATAGTAATCTAGGATCATAGGTAAACCAAGAACCCTATCATCAGTCTAAACATTATAATACTGTATAAAAAATAAATACAAATCTGTACATTGAAACTATACAAACTATAGGATGCCAGGTCAACAAATGAACCTGGCATCTGTCTACATAAAATGCTATCTAAATTACATTAGCCTTTGCATAAGCCTGCAATGTCGTCAAGGCTAGGACAAGTGCTACGGCAAGTGCTATGGTTTCTGCCCAACAGTGACAATTTGCTGTGGATGTTGATCTCGATGAATGAATCAGAACTGATGTCTTCTGTTTTAGGGACAAGATTGTTTTAACGGGGACAAAGGGGGTGTCGGGTTCCCCGGCAATACCGGAGCTACAGGACTAAGAGGTAAAGATGTAAGTAAATCCTGCAGTGACTGACGCGAGGTGTTTGTCATTGATGTGTTACCATCATTTATTGTGCTAATGCATTCCTATTCTTTGACACACACTAAATGTAAACTTGTAAACGATACCCCCTCACTAATGCAAACTCTATAATTATCACAACCCAAACATTTCCGCTCAATGTTCAAAGAAAACATCAATAATAAGATTAATCATAATAACAAATTATAATAAAATATATATATATATTATATTTTTGTATGCCGTCTTAAAATAAGTTATACTTTTTTTTACTGGATTTGCAATTATGGTTTTATCTAGGACATTATGTGGATCTCAGATCTCCACATAGACATTGTGTGGCTCCACTGTGGATCTCAGACTTTATTTATATATCTTTTAGCTTTTTCTCCCCAATTTAGTCAACTAGAGGTTTGGGTCGCCACGCGGCCCTCACATCTAGAGTTTTGGGCTGCTACACGACCCTCACACCTACGTGGCACCGCCGATCCAACCAATGTGTCTGAGTCATACTGTCAGGGGCTTTGTCAGAGTACCTGTTGTACCCGTCTGTCTGTGTCCCTTTTGTGTATATGGAGATCCCTGATGTCATCAGAATATGGACATATTTTGGAATGCCCATATATGAGCATATTAGTTGGATCGGTGGTGCTGGACAACTGGATATCCAAAGTACTCGACGGCGGACACCGCACTCCCTCGAGTCCTTGCCTCTGCGTGTGCTGAGTTTGAAGTCGGTTGGTGCCATATACGCTTATGACCATATATGGGGATAGTGGTCGGATCTCTGGAAAACCAGTCATTCCTTGTCCCTTTTATGCCCATAATTGAATTTCAATTGAATTTATATGGGCAAGCCCCCTTTTGTGTCCATATATGGAGCTGACTGATTTGTTTGCGGCTGATATCCATATCCAACTCCATATTTGGGCGTAGCTGCATTTGGAACTCCAGAGTGACGTCATAGATCTGTCCGCCGGCCCGCCCTCCCATTAGTCAATTTTGATATAGGATAGCAAGGCTTCACCCACGTTTGTCACATTGTCACATCAGAGAGTGATGTCAGAGCATGACTTCATCAGTGACATCAGCTTATGGTAAAGCAATATTTCTCAGATTTTGGTAGACCTTGGTCCGTACGTTTTGTACGCTAGTCAGGATACATACTGAAGCAGAGGATGCTGTCCCTGTCTCGGGCAGTCGTGAGCGCGGCGGTACGCGTCCCAGCCGCTGTCAGTCAAGGCGGAGTGACTTCAATCCTGAGATTCAACAGCACAGCAACTCAGGAGGCGCCCAAGAAGACGACACACGGCCCTCTGGCGGACCAGGACAGGATCTTCACAAACCTCTACGGCCGCCACGACTGGAGGCTGAAGGGAGCGTTGAGACGAGGCGACTGGTACAAGACCAAGGAGATCCTGCTGAAGGGCGTGGACTGGATCGTCAACGAGAACTGATGTCTTCTGTTTTAGGGACAAGATTGTTTTAACGGGGACAAAGGGGGTGTCGGGTTCCCCGGCAATACCGGAGCTACAGGACTAAGAGGTAAAGATGTAAGTAAATCCTGCAGTGACTGACGCGAGGTGTTTGTCATTGATGTGTTACCATCATTTATTGTGCTAATGCATTCCTATTCTTTGACACACACTAAATGTAAACTTGTAAACGATACCCCCTCACTAATGCAAACTCTATAATTATCACAACCCAAACATTTCCGCTCAATGTTCAAAGAAAACATCAATAATAAGATTAATCATAATAACAAATTATAATAAAATATATATATATATTATATTTTTGTATGCCGTCTTAAAATAAGTTATACTTTTTTTTACTGGATTTGCAATTATGGTTTTATCTAGGACATTATGTGGATCTCAGATCTCTACATAGACATTGTGTGGCTCCACTGTGGATCTCAGACTTTATTTATATATCTTTTAGCTTTTTCTCCCCAATTTAGTCAACTAGAGGTTTGGGTCGCCACGCGGCCCTCACATCTAGAGTTTTGGGCTGCTACACGACCCTCACACCTACGTGGCACCGCCGATCCAACCAATGTGTCTGAGTCATACTGTCAGGGGCTTTGTCAGAGTACCTGTTGTACCCGTCTGTCTGTGTCCCTTTTGTGTATACGGAGATCCCTGATGTCATCAGAATATGGACATATTTTGGAATGCCCATATATGAGCATATTAGTTGGATCGGTGATGCTGGACAACTGGATATCCAAAGTACTCGACGGCGGACACCGCACTCCCTCGAGTCCTTGCCTCTGCGTGTGCTGAGTTTGAAGTCGGTTGGTGCCATATACGCTTATGACCATATATGGGGATAGTGGTCGGATCTCTGGAAAACCAGTCATTCCTTGTCCCTTTTATGCCCATAATTGAATTTCAATTGAATTTATATGGGCAAGTCCCCTTTTGTGTCCATATATGGAGCTGACTGATTTGTTTGCGGCTGATATCCATATCCAACTCCATATTTGGGCGTAGCTGCATTGGGAACTCCAGAGTGACGTCATAGATCTGTCCGCCGGCCCGCCCTCCCATTAGTCAATTTTGATATAGGATAGCAAGGCTTCACCCACGTTTGTCACATTGTCACATCAGAGAGTGATGTCAGAGCATGACTTCATCAGTGACATCAGCTTATGGTAAAGCAATATTTCTCAGATTTTGGTAGACCTTGGTCCGTACGTTTTGTACGCTAGTCAGGATACATACTGAAGCAGAGGATGCTGTCCCTGTCTCGGGCAGTCGTGAGCGCGGCGGTACGCGTCCCAGCCGCTGTCAGTCAAGGCGGAGTGACTTCAATCCTGAGATTCAACAGCACAGCAACTCAGGAGGCGCCCAAGAAGACGACACACGGCCCTCTGGCGGACCAGGACAGGATCTTCACAAACCTCTACGGCCGCCACGACTGGAGGCTGAAGGGAGCGTTGAGACGAGGCGACTGGTACAAGACCAAGGAGATCCTGCTGAAGGGCGTGGACTGGATCGTCAACGAGATCAAGGTGTCCGGGCTACGCGGCCGCGGCGGGGCCGGCTTCCCCACCGGCATGAAGTGGAGCTTCATGAAGAAGCCCGGCGACGACGGCAGGCCCAAGTATCTGGTGGTGAACGCCGACGAGGGAGAGCCCGGCACCTGCAAGGACCGAGAGATCCTCCGCCACGACCCTCACAAGCTGCTGGAGGGCTGCCTGGTGGCCGGCAGGGCCATGGGAGCCCGCGCCGCCTACATCTACGTCCGAGGAGAGTTCTACAACGAGTCGTCCAACCTGCAGGTGGCCGTCAACGAGGCCTACGCCGCCGGCCTGATCGGCAGGAACGCCTGCGACTCCGGCTACGACTTCGACGTGTTCGTGGTGCGCGGCGCCGGCGCCTACATCTGCGGAGAGGAGACGGCTCTCATCGAGTCCTTGGAGGGCAAGCAGGGGAAGCCCCGCCTGAAGCCGCCGTTTCCCGCCGACGTGGGCCTCTTCGGCTGCCCGACGACCGTCAACAACGTGGAGACCGTGGCCGTGGCGCCGGCCATCTGTCGCCGCGGAGGCTCGTGGTTCCTGAGCTTCGGTAGGGAGAGGAACTCGGGCACGAAACTCTTCAACATCTCCGGCCACGTCAACCACCCCTGCACGGTGGAGGAGTCCATGTCCATCCCCATGAAGGAGCTCATCGAGAGGCACTGCGGCGGCGTGCGCGGCGGCTGGGACAACCTCCTCGCCGTGATCCCCGGCGGATCCTCCACGCCCCTCATTCCCAAGCGCGTGTGCGAAGACGTGCTGATGGACTTTGACGACCTGGTGCGAGTCGACAGCGCCCTGGGCACGGCCGCCCTCATCGTCATGGACAAGTCCACGGACGTCATCCGAGCCGTGGCGCGCCTGATCAGGTTCTACAAGCACGAGAGCTGCGGTCAGTGCACGCCGTGCAGGGAGGGCGTGGACTGGATGGACAAGGTGATGTGGCGTTTCGTACGCGGCGAGGCGCGGCCGTCGGAGATCGACATGATCTGGGAGATCAGTAAGCAGATCGAGGGCCACTCCATCTGCGCGCTGGGGGACGGAGCCGCGTGGCCCGTGCAGGGACTGATCAGGCACTTCAGACCTGAGATGGAGAGCCGGATCAATGACTTCCAGCAGCAGCAACAGGCTCAGGCTTAAGTTTGTTCTTTTGCGACAAAGTACTCAATAGAAAACCAGTACTTGAGTCAAAGTATAGATACTCCGGGTCAAATGTTACTCGACTACAAGTGAAAAGTTGCTCTGTCAAATTTGTACTTGAGTTAAAGTACTGGAATAAATGCTTTTAAAAAATACTTAAGTATTAAAAAAATAATACAACAATAATAGTGAAAATACCCGATCTACAAGCTCAAAACGCATTGCGATGCGCTGTGAGCTTGTAGGTCAGCTATTTTCACAAGATTTGAAATGGAACTTCCTAGATATGTAGTGGAGTCAAAAGTCCAATATTTGTTTTGTACAAATACTCAAAGTACAGATACTCAAAATTCCTTACTTACTGAAGTAAATGTACTTCATTACTGTCCACCACTGTCCTGTCACCCAACTTCATAATCATCACTTTCAGTTGGTAACGTCAGTCTACAGTATCCTGTCTATCCATTGAGTTTTAATTTGGAGAAGGAACACAATGGCTTGCGACCAAGATGGGAACTCAAGCAATACAAAATGTATGAAAGTAAAGAACATTTGTGCGGTCAGTTTAGATGTTCATTGTTCAGCATGTTAAAATGTCTTTCCATAGTTGTTTTGCTCCACTGTTGTGTTCTTTCTATTTATGTTCGCTGAACTTGGCTCATAATTTCTTTCAAGATAATTATTTCAAGAAAATGGGAGATCTCTCAAGCTCACAATCGGCGCGTTACAACGTGTTGTGAGCTTGTAGATCGGCTATTTTAAATTAGTCAATGTAATTTATATCGGGTTAAAGCGGTTAAACTGATTGTGATCATTTAGACCTTTAGACAGATTTTAAAAAGTTATCAAAAAAAAAGAAATCATGCATGTACATCTAAAATGACACAGATGCGTATAACAAGGTTATAACAATGTGTAGGCTTTCAAGGTCTAAATGGGTTAACACATTTTGCCGGGGCAGGGACCCCCTGGAATCCCCTCAAGGACCCCTGGGGGTCCTTGAACTCCACTATGAGAAGCACTGGTATGGATCATGTTTTTTTCTCATGCATGTAGGGTGATCCTGGCTCCAAAGGAGAACAAGGAACTCGGGTAAGTTTGTTTACTGAGACTGGCATAATTGGATAATTAATTATGGATAATTTAGTACTTTTTCACCGTCAGTTGATGCTTCATATCCATAATTGTGAGTAGCATCGCCAGGCTCATGTGTTCATTTTTGGAACACAGTTCTTATATGCCACGATGCTTTTGAGACCCTATGGCAGGGGTCTTCAACGTTTTCAGGCCAAGGACCCCTTGGCTGAGAGTGAGATAAAGCAGGGACCCCCATTATATATTGTGTAAAATATTTATTTTTTCATAGATTTCATAGACTTGTTTCACAGCACTATCATGTTGGATTCATGATAATGTGTATTTCCAGACATTTAACCATGTACTTAAACAATACTTAGTAAACCTGACCTTTCACTCTGTACTTAGTCTGCTCTTTCTTCCCCCTATACCAAACCACTTTGCCAAAAATAGCAGATCTACAAGCGCACAACGCCTCGCAGCGCGAGGCGTTGTGTGCTTGTAGATCTGCTATTTTTGGCTAAAGTTCTCCTCGGAATAGGGATGTTTGGGTGAAGTGGTTAATGTAAGAATCACATACAGATTTGGCGGACCCCCTGTAGTAACTCTGAGGACCCCCTAGGGGTCCCGGACCCCCTGTTGAAGACCTCTGCCCTATGGTATTTTCAATGGAAACAAAATAGCTTCATGACCCAGGGATCCACGGATATAGCGGCCTCTTGTGGCAGTGATTGTCAGACTTCGGTTCTTCTATTATAATCATCCTTGTTTTTGAACGACCATTACATCGTTAGTCAAGTCAATTATGTAACATTATAATAGCGTTTTTGTTCACGTTATTTGTCGTCTCTGTTTACAGGGTGAACTAGGACCATCTGGGGAGCCTGGTGAACGAGGAATTAGGGTAGGGAGTGGGCTCTATGCACAGCAGCCATATTGGAAATAAATCGGGCCCCTTCCTTACTTCCTTCACCGATGTTACCGCTGATACTAATGAGGGCTCTGTTCCATTCTGGTCAAACAGAGTCAGGGTGCTGATATTGTGCACTCTCAGAGTTTAAGAGAGTTATGGGGGTCCTTGAAATTAAAAGGTTTGAGAACGCTAAATTGAACAGAGCCTTAATTGGTATAATTGGTAAGACCTGTGAAGGAAGTAAGAAATAGGCCCAATTTATTTCTAATATGGCTGCTCTGCATAGAGCCTATTAGCTTTTCTTGGACTTATGATTGTGTTTGTTCATATCACCAGTGTTATAGTATTATTAGGCACATACATTTTGGCCTAAAATGTTGAACCGGAACAAAAAACGACATTCTCTTGGTTTTGTCCCTTAAATGTTGACCAGGGTCCACTAGGGTTACCTGGGCGAAACGGAGACCCAGGAGAGAGAGGTGACAGCGGAACGAGTGGCCTGCCTGTAAGTTGCTGGTCACATGATGAGTGATGCTGTCATAAATCATACTGCAGTCCCAATTCCAATGCCCCCCCCCCCCCCCCCCCCACCCCAAAGCCTTAACCCATTAAGACCGGGAACACATCCATGTCATTTTAGATTTCTTTGGCTATTCAAAAATAGCAGATGTACAAGCTCGTAGATCTGCTATTTTTTTTAAATCGTGAAAATGTGTGCACATTTTTGAATATAGGCTACTGTATATATATTTTTTTTAAAGCGAACATTTTTTACTCAAATCTTTGCTTCTGGGGGTCCCTGGAACAACATATTTTGAGATGGGGGTCCACAGTCAAATACATATAATTTTGGGGGTCCTTGACATGAAAATATTTTGAGGACCACTGATAGTATAGCAACGTATTTTTTTTCAAAAAACTGTTTAGAATACATTTGTAAAATCCCCAGAAGCAAAGATTTTAGTTAAAATGTTCGCTTTAAAAAATATATTTATTCAAAGATTTGCAAACAAGAGTTTTCAAAAATAGCAGATCTGCAAGCTCATAGCTATGAGCTTGTAGATCTGCTACTTTTGAATAGCCAAAGAAATCTTAAAATGACACAGATGCTTCCCCGGTCTTAAAGGGATATTTCACTTTCAAACATGTTTGACAGGTTCATTTGAACGTCTACTCTGGCTTTTGTGTTTCACCCCAGACAGTTTTTTTTCAGTTGCTTGATTCAGTATTTAGATATTTGATATTCATTCTATCAGACTATACACACCCATTGTAACTTAAAACTCCATTTTAACCATGTTAGATTCAATGAAAATACACGTCCTTGGATCTGGTGACTGATATTGGCCTTCTAATGCATGAGGGGGCCTTGTCTTTCCAATTACTATTTTCATAAATAAAAAAATAAAAACATAAAATAAATGAAAAAGTAATTGAAAAACCACTGCGCCCTCACGTATTAGAAGGACAATATCAATCACCAGAAGTGAAGGACAGTGAGAAAGCACTTAACCGGGCCATGCGTGACAAATCTCTGCATGCGTAATGATTGATGTTTGGAGGATACTCTGGTGGTAACACCGCATTTAACTTCACAACCCTATGAGCTGTGTGGCCCGTGGGTAATTACCTCAGTCAAAGTCTGCAGAAACGCAGACATTATGGAAAGCGTGCATAAAGGGCTCTCTCCCGGAGATCTCATGCATTTGGCAACGGGACAGCCTTTGACCACCTCCTCGCGGACTTCATGTGAACACATGTTTAAGTCTTTGAGTCTGTAAGGTTGGAATCGGAATTGGCCCCACACACTCTTAAGAATTCATTTCAATTTCCATTGTCTCCATGTAAATGAGTTCTCTCCGCTGATTAAATTGAAACCTTCTGTGTTAAGTAAGTAGAAAGTCATGATTCACTGCATGTCCCGTCTTTTTTTGTTATAGGGCACGGACGGCAAGAAGGGAGACAAAGGCGAGGCTGTAAGTTTTTACATTCATGATTTATTCATGGTTCTTGTTGGTTCTTTTTTTGTATTCATATCTTATTGGTTTTGAATTGGTTGGGTTTTCCCATGATTTATTTATTTCATACGGTCAGTTATTATGTTTGTCTTATTGTGCATGTGATACCTACAATGCATCTGGTGCAGGGGTGTTCAACATTCTTCAGGCCCCAAGGACCCCTTAGCTGAGAGAGAGATAAAGCAGGGCCAGGGACCCCTCACTACCTTATAAAATTGTGCCACAGATTAAACTTGTACATAGATTCCATAGATGCATGGCTTCATAGACTTGTTTGACAGCACTGTCATCTATGTTGTTTAAATTGAACGTTTTTACAATAGTAATTGGTCTGCTCTTCATTCCCTCCACACCGAAACCTCTTTAGCCGAAAATAGCCGATCTAGCTTGTAGATCGGCAATTTTTTGGGCAAATGTTCCCCTCATAATATAGATATAGAGTTCAAGTGGTTATTGTAAAAAAAAAAAAAATCACACCCAGTGTGAAGTGGGCGGTGTGTGGTCATCACAACATGACTCACGAAAAAGGATGAAATACTTTTTCCAGTCCATACTGCTATTCATAGGGCTGCACATGTGTCATGTGTTTCGCTAGCCAATCACAGTCCTGAATTTGCAAAGTCAGCCAATCACATTACAGCTAGTGGTGATGACACTAGCTGTAATGTGATTGGCTGACTTTGCAAAAGTATAGATTTGCATTGACTGTGGAAGGGTTTGGGGTGTAGACTGCGTTGTAGACTATTGGCCAATCACGGTGCAGGATAGGTCAGTGTCCAAAACTCACTTATAGAGGGCGGAAAAAAAGAGCAGACCATGTGTGGGGAAAAAAGAGCAGATCAAGTACAGAGCCAAAGTCAAGTCAAGTCAATTTATTTCTAAAGCACATTTAAAAACAACCAGGTTGACCAAAGTGCTGTACAACAAGAAGAACAGTAAGAACATTTGCAAAATCAAACACAGTAAAAACAGCATTATAAGACATTTTAAATACACCAGTAGAAATAAAAACAGTGGTAGGTAAACACATGGCTGTGCGAAAGTGTGGGGGGGTGGGGATTCTAAGGCTGAAATGCAAGAGAGAATAGGTGTGTTTTAAGTCTGGACTTAAAGATGCCCAGGGAGGGGGCGAGCCTAACAATGGATGGGAGGCTGTTCCAGAGTGCTGGGCCGGCTACAGAAAAAGCTCGGTCACCCTTTTGCCTGAGGTTGGCCGTAGTGGCCTTAAGAAATCTCTGGCCAGAGGATCTCAGTATCCTTGTGTTGTCAGGGGGGGACAAAAGTTCTGCAATGATGGTGGCAATGTATGGTGGTGCGAGTCCATTGAGAGGTCAAGTTTACTGAGTATTGAGGGCTGAAGTGGTTTAAATGTCTGAAAATACACATTGACAATCCAACCACACTGATGACAGTGCTGTCAAACAAGTCTATGAAGCTATCTATGAAATCTATGACATGTTATTTTTTTAATCTGCAACACAATTGTATTCAATAAGTAGTTAGCGCGGGGTCCCTGCTTCATCTCTCTCCCTTGGCCTGACAAACGTTGAAGAGCCCCTGCTGTACATATCACGCTTTCAGCGTGGTTTACAACTTGTGCTTCTGTTTCAAAGGGGAAACCGGGCCCTCCTGGTGGAGCTCAGGTAAGAGCAGCTTGATCTTCAGCTTTATGCTCAGTTTTCTCCACAAGGCCTTAGGTCTTTATGCTCTGTTCTCTCAACAAGACCTTAGTGTCTTTATGCTCTGTTCTCTCCACAAGGCCATAGGTTTTTATGACACTTCTCCCACTTCTGTAGAAAAAAAATGAAAGCTGGAAAAATGTTAAACGGGAACTATGTAACTTTTTTTTTAAAGACTAAAATGTAATTTTGTCCAATCTGTATGGTAGAATATATGTTAATACAATATAACTTATACAATTGGGGTGGTTGTACTTTGTCTCCCTGCTCTTCTATTGAGACATTTAGATCGTGTCAAAGCTCATGTCTCACCTAGACACAGGATCTGACACGAATTTTGATTCGGTTCATCAAGATTCAATGTATCCCCATGAGCAAGCAGGCCGGCTCTATTGTTCACAATGTCAGCACACTTGCGCAGGAAACAGGGTTCAAATCCGGGTTAGAAGAGGAAAGTATAGTGCTGCTTCAAGTAAAATACATGTTTACTACATTTATAGGCTGTTTGAACTAATTATGTGCATCAATAGGCTTAATTACAACAGGTAATAATTTGTTTTGCATCTGCTCCCAGAATCACAATGTATTGCAATATTGATTTGACCATGAAATTAATCAGTTAACGGATATCACACCAAATTTCAAATATCGTCCATCCCTCTATTTACTTCTATTTGTACTATTTACTTGAGTCTTCATTGAATGTGACTTTATGTCCTTTGTGTTTAGTCCATCTCCACAGACAACAACGTACTGAGGATTAAGGTAACGGCGCTGAAAAATACATCTCTAAATCTCATAATATCGTCTCTGTCTGTTTTGATGCTTTTGTGTGATGCTGTAGTATGATCAAGTAGGGCATTAATCGACGGGAAAAAACAGACAACAACGATAATATGCTTTATACAACAGTATGTATTTGGAAATCTATTCTATTGTGCATCAGGGTGAAACGGGAGAGCCTGGGCTGAAAGGAGAGACAGGTCTGCCTGGTCCTACGGTGAGTTTACAATTACACAGTGGTGGAACTTTACTTAAGTAAAAGTATCAATACTGCAATGTAGAAACACTCCATCACAAGTAGAAAGTCTGGTAATCAAAATTTACTCGGGTAAAAGTACAAAAGTATTGGCATCAAAATAGTGCTGCACAATTAATCGAAAAACGAACGTGATCTCGATTCAGACACCTATGCAATCTCGCATAATATTTTTAAATATTTTTATATTTACAAGAGAATCGTGTGAGAATCGTGATCTCAATTCTTATGGAGGAAAATCGTGATTCACATTTGAGCAAGAATCGTGCAGCACTACATCAAAATATACAAAAGAATATACAAAATATACTTAAAGTACCAAAAGTAAAAGTACTCATTATGCAGACTGTTTTCACTACATTATGTATACATTTAGGGTAGTGCGACAACAGGCCTAGTATAGATCCTTGGGGGTCAACAGGGATAGTTCACCCCCAACATGACATTTTTTCTATGGATTAGTCACCCCATGGAGACTTGAATTCATGGATATTTATTTGTTTTTGTCAAATTCCCAAGCCAATAATTTGATGACCGGCAGCGGTTCCGGTAGGAGACACAAGAGTCTCCTTTGTGTCTCCTATACCGGAACCGCTGCTGGTCATCAAATTATTGGCAACGTCACAGATTTTTAACCGAAATCCTTTTCTCTAGTGTGAGGAGTACGTGAAAAGTTTAAAAAGGCTCTGGAAAGACTCTGTTTTTCGATGTGTTTTATGAAGGCTGGTGGAGACTGAGAGGGTTGCTCTCACAGTCCACACGGAGAAGTGTTATGTCTGTTATGTCTACACAAATGATAGGATTCTAGGTTAAAAATAGGCCTTTAACCCATTCAACCCGGGAACGCATCTGAGTCATTTTTACATTTCTTTGTGTAATCAAAAATAGCAGATCTGCTATTATTGAATAGCCAAAGTATAACATAGTGGTTACACGGATGCGTTCACGGTTTTAATGGGTTAAATAACGGGTTTGCAGATGTTGTAGAATCAAACTCGTTGACACATCACACGATTACAGGTGTACAAGAGTGGGTGAGAAAGAGTTAGAACAGGGAGGAGAGAGTACAACAGAAAGATACAGCGAACACAAAACAAGTCAAATAATAGGAAGGCAGACGCATGAAGGTACCCAGTTCAAACATCATTATTTTTGGGGGTTGCGGCCTGAAAAGTTTGACAACCACCGCCCTGGTCAACAAACAACTTGGTAAAATGGTCTGGAGTATTTCCAATTTTTCTGTACTTTTACAGTAACTTTACTTTCTACTTCACAGTACCTCAGAGGCAAATTTTGTACTTTTACTCCACTACAAGTATTTGAAAACTTTAGTTACTAGTTACTTTGTAGATTTTGACTATTATTACAGAATATTAACCACTTCAGCCCTACAGTATATACATTTCGGCCATTTGAAAATAGCCGATCTTCAATCTCACAATGTGTCGCGATGCGACAGATTGTGAGATTGTAGATCTGCTATTTTCAAAAGATTTGTATACATGTCATACATTTGAAAACATTTGGTACTTTACGTACATTTTGATACCGACATTTTTGTACTTTTACTCAAGTACATTTTTAATTCCAGAATTGTACTTGTAACAGAGTATTTCTACATTGCAGTGTTGATACTTTTACTTAAGTAAAACATGTGAGTACTTTTTCCACCACTGCATACGGTGCATCCTCTATTAAAATCAGAATATTCATAAAAAATGGATGGATATGATACTCAGTGTTGCATTGCTGAATTGGAACGTGGTTGCACTCTATGGACAATTGATATGCATCTAGGCTCATTCCTATGTTAATTCACCTGGTGTGAGTCGGGAGCCTTTGTAAACTTTGTTGAGAAAGAGTGAATTTAAAGTTGTTTTAAATCTATGCATGTGCCTGCGCGTGCTCCTGTTCAAAAAGGTTGTTGCACGGCGTGTTAGGCCGTCCTATGAGCAATGCAACCCTGATGATACTGAAACATGAATGAAACTCTCTCCACAGGGACCTGAAGGTAAACCTGGACCCCCAGGACCAGCTCTGGTATGATTAATAATCTTTTTAAATAAATATACAGGTACTGTCAGAATCATAATGGTTCATATACTGTACTGTATATTGTCTCTTGTCCCTATCTACTGTACTGTATATTGTCTCTTGTCTCTATCTACTGTACTGTATATTGTCTCTGTACTTGAGCTTGTAAATTGGCTATTTTTGCTCTTTTTCTTAGAAGAAAAAATATTTTAAAATGTCCATGTTGATTTGTTCATATAGAAATACATGTTTTGTAATAATAATAATAATAATGATACTACAAATAATTAAAAGACATGCTCTTTATCATTCAATTATTTGAACGAGTAGCATAGCATACTCGTTCTCTAGCTACTCATAGCATAATCACTTAGGAAATAATCAATGATTGCAGTCCTAGTCTAATTTTTGGACCTCTTATACCGTTCTGTTGGTCATGTCTGATCTTGCACTCTGCATAGGAGTGTCTGTTGCTTGTCTAAATGATGAGGTTTTAATTATCTGATCCTTCTTCTGCTTCACAGGGAGCGCCTGGACCAGCAAGAGATGGAGGGGAGAAACCAGGATCCAAGGTTTAACTGACTGTTTCACACATTTACAACTCGCCACTTAAACCCTCCAGTCTTGGTGCTATTCAAAGGGGGGTCCCCGGCAAAATGTGTTAAGGGGATATTTCACTTTCAAATAAAAATAAACAGTACAAATATATTTTAAAAAATAATGGAAAAAGTAATGGAAAAATCACAGCCCCCTCACGCATTATAATGTCTTTCTAATGCGTGAGAGGACCGTGAATTTTCCTTTTTTTTATGTTTATTTTATTGAAACAATTACATAAACAAAAAAATCAGTCCAGGTTCATTTCAAAACACTGAAAATGTCAATGTTATGAATTTCTCATGGATATGCTGGGCGGGTTCACTGATAATACATTTTAGGAAGGAAGCCTCGGGCATAAATAAAATCTGCCTGCGGGGCCGCCATGTATTATTAACAGTTTATTACATAACCACGATTGACGATTGCGTTGAAATTTTAAAGATTGTTTTCTAACTGCAGGGTGAACATGGCCTGAGGGGGGAAACCGGTCTGGTGAGTATACTGTTTTATTTGTGTAAGAATTGAATATGTTTGTCTCTGCAGCTGACTCATGAGCCAAATGGTACAATTTACAATTACAATCTATTTTCATTAGCTAAAATAAGTGTTAAATAGCTCTATTGTGTTAGTACTCCTTGCTATAGAGTGTTTGTTCAGTAACAGTGTTAAATAGCTCTATATTCTGACAGCAATCATTGCAATAAGTGTTTGTTCAGTAACAGGAGTCTCCATGTCTCTCCAGCTCAGAACTCAGTCAGGATGCAGATTAAACAAGTGTAATTGGAAGTGATGTCACAAAGAAATGAACAGACACAATTGGAACTGGAACACTATAAAAATTAAGCTAATGAATGGGTACTCTCTCCTGATTGGCTGACATTTTGTCACCTACGTACCTGAAAATGTATTTTCTGTTTATTGAAGAACTGGAGAGACAGAGAGACTCCTGTTACTGAACACTATAGTATGATTACTATCAGAATATAGTGCTTTAACCTTTTAAGAAAAAATCGTTTTGTTTTAACCAAAAATAAGTGGTAGCCTACTAGGATACCCCGGTATACATCAAACCTAGCATCTTTCTAAACAACATGCTATCTAAATAACATTCTTATAGCGTTTGTGGTCAAATGCTAACAGTATAATAAAAGTGTGAGAGTGTGTGTGTGTGTGTGTGTGTGTGTGTGTGTGTGTGTGTGTGTGTGTGTGTGTGTGTGTGTGTGTGTGTGTGTGTGTGTGTGTGTGTGTGTGTGTGTGTGTGTGTGTGTGTGTGTGTGACAGAAGGGAGAAAGAGGAGACCAAGGTCGAGGGGGGATTGCGGGGATGCCTGGTTTGCCAGGAACACCAGTGAGTATGATTCTGTAATATATTATATATATATATGTACTTTATATCCTGTATGAGCACTATGAGGAGGACACTACTATCCATGATTCATTTATTTGTGCTTTTTTTTTTTTTTTTTTTTCTCCCCAATTTAGTCGTTATGCCAATTGATTCCTCCCCTCACACATTTCTGTGTTGTCACTGCTGTTGTATCCTACTGACTCACCTACCAGTGCGGAGGCCCCCCCCGATCCTCATTCCCAAGAGGGCAAACGGGTGACTTCTTGTGACGGATGTCCCAAGAAGTCACCCGTTTGACTATAAGGGGGAGGGGCTGAAACGGCACATGTTGACTAGGGGGGGTTCTGAGTATGATTTCTGTCGGACGGCACCAGATGACTAAAAGGGTAGCCCCTTCCAGTAAAACGTTTGACGTTTGGTCACATTTGTCCCAATAATAGTGTTATATTGTTGATTTTTACAGCAAATATTGAAGTAGTTCTAGTCATTGTCTTTTGAATAAAATGTTACTTTAGTTTTAGTCATATTCTAGTCATCTGAAATGTTTTACTTTTAGTCTAGTTTTAGTTGACTAAATATCATAAGATTTTAGTCGACTGAATCTAGGCCTACAGTTGATTTAGTCGACTAAAATTTCCTCTTGGCTGCATTCCGAAAATAGCTGATCTACAAGCTCACAATGCGTCGCAGTGCGACGCATTGTGAGCTTGTAGATGAGCTATTTTTTGGGGACCGTGACAACCCGCACGCACCCATGATGACTTATCTTAGTTCTACTGGATCTCTTCTCCACTAGTCCCTCCATAACATTTTAGTCTAGTTTGTAGTTGTCAGTATATTTAGTCTTAGTTTTAGTCATCATAGCTTAGTTTTTATTTAGTTTTCGTCAGTGAAAAAAAGGTAGTCGACCAACATTTTTCGTCATAGTTTTAGTCGACAAAATAAGTCATGATAAGCTGTTTGGGGAGTGAGAGTGTGTTGCACCGGAAGGACATAGAGCCTTGGTCCTACTCCTCCCGCTCAACACTCCCTGCTATTAATGGTCTCAATCTATTTGTGATTTATCTGACAATAACCCCGAATTGTATAATTACTATAAAATCCAACATAAGACATACACTCACAACACCGGTAACTCTTCCACAAGTTGACATAAAATGCGTCGAAAAGGCATAATTTTACATTATTTAATATGAAGCCTATATGGCAATATTTAAGTGAATTGCAAATGAATGCAATTGTTTGAAACAACATAAAAAACATTTGATTTGTTTTGTTTTCCAGGGTAGACCTGGTATTGATGGGAAAAGAGGCCTGACGGGGAAAGATGTGAGTTTTTCAAACGTTTTAATTGGATTGTTTGTTTGTTATGCCACGAAAGTCTTATGAAATATATCTTACATGTTTTATTTACACAGGGAGATCGAGGGATGAGAGGAGACGATGGCAAAAAGGTGCTTTTCATTTGTTTATATATTTTTTTGTGTGTGTGTTGTGTTCCTTGTTTCCCTGAGTCATCATGTCTATATCTCAGAGAGTGTACAAATGTGACCAAATGGACCCTTACAGGGCATAGCAGTGGTGGCCATTTGGTGGTGCCACAGATAAAACCCATATTTTTTTCCCCTTACAGATTTCCGAAAATATTTATATAAATGATATGATATAATATAGTATAGTATAATATTAATAAAAAAAATGTTTTGACACAGAATCAAGCCTGGATGGCCTCGTTCCAGGCTTAACATTATTTATATAATAATAATAATAATAATAATAATAATAATAATAATAATACTTTATTATACTTTATTACTTTATTTATAAAGCACTTTTCAAAACAAAGTTACAAAGTGCTTTCCAATTGCAGAATTAAATACAGTGCAACAAGGTAAACAACAACAATGATTCATAAAAATAAACGGTAAACAAGTGTAAAAAAAGAAATGATAATAACAATAATAATTCATAAATTAATCCAATAGTCTTAAGTGGAAGCCTTGGTAAATATTTTCAGAAATCTCTATGGAAACAATGAATGGGTTTTGTATCGGTGGAACCACAAAATGGCCACCACTGCTCTGCCCTGTAAGGGTCCATTTGGTTTCATTTGTGCACTTTCTGAGTTACAATTATTATACACTATTATCCAAAGTTTATCATCAGCATTTTATCGTCTTTTAGATTCTAAACAACACAAAAATGCCAACATACACTCGAAATCGGCATTCCAGTATTTTGAGTTAATATTATCATCTCGTCTTCCAGGGTGAAAAGGGTGAAGCTGCCACTAACGTAAGTCATATTAAAGATTAAATTACTATCACTTACATTAATATGAAATAATATTAATGTAAAAGGATATTAAAGTCATGTGGTTTTTAACTCGACAGAAAATAACATGAATGCATTAAATTCATTAATGTTGTGAAAACTAAATTAATTTGAAATAAGAGCAGCTGGTGAATTGAATATGTCTATACTTTGTTTAAAACCAGGGTAAAGACGGGACTAAAGGAGAAGCAGGAGCCCCAGGCTTACCTGGTACACAGGTTCTGGTCACTCCAGAGGTAGGAAGGATCATTGTTACATTTCTCGTGTTGTTTTATGATTTAAGTGATAATGTCGTGTTGCCCATTGGCGTGTTGGTCTTAAAACAATACTGTGCAATCCTGGCATTATTTTAGGCTGCGTACAGAGTTTGCGCATTGCGCTAAGACCATAGACTGTAAAAAAAATATGGACGAAGGGAACGTTCATGTCGCCCATTGGTTTCTACTAGAGTTCTGCCCGAACCCGACCCAACCTGCCGTTTTCGACGCGTTTTGAGCTTGTAGATCTGCTACTTTTGCTATTTTTTTTAATCCTGAAAAGTAACAGTTACTGCATCTTAACTCATTCTCTGCCAGACTTATTTCTGTCTGTGTTTGCCCACTGCCAGCGATTTAGTGTTTTTTATAACTTTAAAATGTTCACAAATTATTATTTTTTTCATTATGATCGCAAGTCCAATCGTTTATAAACACATCGGCGATACGTGCACGTCGCTCAGACAACAGACATTCCGATCGGGGCGGAGTCTCTGTCCACCAGCCCAGCGTAAAAACACCATTTTTCGCCATGTGAAGGGAAAAAGCACGTACTTTTTCACCTCGCCACAGACCTCGCTAAATCCCTTATGATCGCGTGTTCAACTGTTTGTAGACACACAGGGTAGTTGTGTGAGTGGCCCAGAGAAGAAATTTACAATCGGCGACATTCCATTTAGCAGTAGTAGCAGTTTCTAAACAGCGTTTCTAAACAGCGTTCCACGGCGGAGAAAAACAAAGCCGAGATAATGGCGATTTAGCGGAAGGTTTAGAGCGCCGGCAGGCGGAAACTGAAATCTTCGATTGACGTCATTTCCGTATCCGGGTGTGCTACAATGAAATGTGTCACTTCGAGAGATGAAGGACGGTGAGATCTTTTAAAATCAACGTTTTTTTGCAAAATTAAGTTTTTTACGTCCGTGGCGGATTTGGTAATTGGAAAAAAAATATGTTTTTTACGTCAGTGGCAGTGAATGAGTTGACTGATAATCTGTCTGGTCTTTTGGTAGGGTGCCACCGTGGATGAGATGAGACAAGCTTTCACCATGCCGATGGGTCCTCCAGGAGCTCCGGTCAGTTTTAATACCTGCCCACAGCTACCATGATTGATTGATTGATTGAATTCTTAATTGGTCCGAAATGTAAACAGCACTAAGGTACAGTCAGACATTAGCTAATTAATTTAGACTGGGAATGCATCTGTGTCATTTTTAGATTTCTTTGGCTAACCTTTTTGCAAATCTTTGATTATGTAAATTATTTTAAAGCGAACAGTTGTAAATCAAATCTTTGCTTCATGGGGGTCCCTAGAACAAAACATTTTTAGATGGGGGTCCACGGCCAAATACATATCTAAAAATGATTTCTAAATCCTAACAGTGCTCCAACTTTTTCCATGTCAAGGACCCCCAAAATTATATGTATTTGGCCGAGGATCCCCATCTCAAAATATTTTGTTCCAGGGACCCCCAGAAGCAAAGATTTGAGTTGAAAATGTACATATTATTATTCAAAGATTTGCACACATTTTCACGATTTCTTTAAAAAAAAATAGCCGATCTACAAGCTCATAGCACTCGGTGCCGCACTATGAGCTTGTAGATCTGCTATTTTTGGATAGCCAAAGAAGTGACACAGATGCGTTCCCGGATTTAATGGTTTAATGCTTTGGTTCTCAAAGTGGGGTCCGGGGACCCCCAGGGGTACTTGAGGGGGTTCTAGGGGGTACTCAGGAAAATGTGTAAATATAGCATCAGAATAATTATGACCTTTTATACTTTGGCTATTCAAAAATAGCAGATATACAAGCTCATAGCGCGGCACCGAGTGCCGCGCTACGAGCTTGTAGATCTGCTATTTTTGAAAAATCTTGAAAATTTGTGCAAATCTTTGAATATGTATTTTTTAAAGCGAACATTTGTAACTCAAATCTTTGCTTCTGGGGGTCCCTGGAACAATTTTTTTTTAGATGGGGGTCCGCGGGCAAATACATATCATTTTGGGGGTCCTTGACATGAAAAAGTTTGAGAACCACTGGTTTAATGGATGGTGTCAGGGCATTCCACATTTTGATGGCAGAGCAGTAGAATGAGAACTTACCCATTTTTTTTCTAAATGTGGGTGGTACCATATCATGGTAGGGTGGGTGTCACTGACCTTGGAGAAGTAGTTAGTCAAGTATGAGGGTATTGAGGGCTCTGTCTCTTTGACTATCTTAAATACCAATCCCATTTGTATTAATTAATGCTGCTTGTCAGCACCTGATATAACGTACAGCACATCATGTCAACAACAGCTCTTTGGTGTTATTATATCATGTTGACATGTTTGTTTCTCAGTGTGCTGTTGTTATATGCTTATTAATAGGCTTGTGGTGTAAAGCTGGGCGCCATGCATTCTAAATGCATGTTTCTACTCTATCTACCTGCAATAGAAATGCACATATCTACATGCATTGATAAAAATCATGTGTCTACAGTACATGCATTCTAAATGATGCATGTGTCTTACGTGCATTCTAAATGCACATGGCTCACATGCATTCCAAATGCATACTGTATGTCTCACATGCATTCAGAATGCATGTGTATCTTCCATTCAGGATTCTTGGAACCTTGGTGCTTTCTAGTGCAGTGGTTCTCAACCTGTAAGTGATTTGGACACCACAATTGCACACCCCATGAAGCCTTGAATCCCTGGATTTATTTGTGTTTTTGTCGCATTCCTAAGCTAATAATTTGATTCCTGTCTCCTACCGTCTAATGTATCCGGTAGGAGACACAAAGTAGATTCTTTGTGTCTCCTATCGGAAATACACCCGGGCATCAAATTATTGGCTTAGGAATGCGACAAAAAACAAAATAAATCCATGTATTCAAGGCTTCATGGGGTGTGCAATTGATAGCAAATAAATATTTTTTTGGGTGAACTCCTCCTTTAATATGCAACATTGTTTTCTCACTCAACAGTAAACAAACCAACATAGTATAAGTGTATACAGGGTATCTGCACATTTATAAAGTGACAATTTAATTACTTTTAAGACCTTTTTAACACCAAATTCGCCAAATTGACAAATATTACATAAGAAAGAGGCAAATATTGTGAAAATAGCCAATCTACAAGCTCGTAGCTTGGCTATTTTCACAATATATCTGGGGAACCGAGTCAAACTAAATGTAATGCCTACAATTCCAAGTGCTTGTCAGGGTGGGGCTCCCCAGATAGATAGAAGTTTCATATTTACAATATAGAGTGGGGTCCCTTCTTCATCTCTCTCTCTCAGCTAGGGGGTCCTTGGCCTGAATAACGTAGAAGACCCCTGTTCTATACTGTATCTACTATAATGCATGTTTCTATACTGTATCTACATGCATTCTAAATGCATGTTTCTATGTTGCTTCTGTCTCTGTCTCTACTTTAGGGTCCGGCGGGTATAAAGGTAAGCTGATCCATCGCTGGCTGATGATGGATATCTGATATAAATAGATAATATTTAACATAATTGCTCAGCAGTTGTCTAATTCTAAAGTGTTATGTCCTTGCAGGGAGATAAGGGAGAAACAGGTTTCAAAGGAGACAAGGTAATCACTGTATATTTATTTGTTTGGTCTTTCTATCTAATCAGCAAAAAGGACATTTGTAAAGTGTAGTATTTATTCTTGTTGCTTCCATGTTCATTACAGGGAGATGCTGGTCCCCCTGGCAGGACTATTGAGATGAAGGTACATACCATCTTCAACAGGGGGGGGTCGGGGATCCCTGGGGGGGGCAACTTTATTTTAACGTTGGCCAAAAAATCACAACACATTGCAGACGCGTCGTGAGCTTGTAGATCTGCAATTTTAATTGGGTTTAAGTCGTTAAATGTCTGAAAACACACATTTAACATGAATCCAATATGTAGTGTGGTGGGGGGGGGGTCTCTTCGTCTCTCTCTCAGCTAAGGGGTCCTTGGTTTGAAAAACACTGAAGACCCCTGTCATACACTGTGTAATTCCCTTTCTACATTATTAGCACACACAGTACCAGGACTGCAACTATCGATTTTCTTTTTCCTTGAGAGGTTATTCCATCGATTACTTTTTCAGTGAATAACATAATCGAGAAGCGTGTTTTTTTAATAATAAAACATATATGTACCGTATTTGATAAAAATCTATTACTTTTTTATAATGGATTAGTTCAATTAACTGTTGCACCCCTAGGTTTACATGATGTATTTGTTGATTGTTCTTAATGTATTGATCGATGTGTTTCCGTCTCTTCCAGGACATTGAGGTGATGTTTGAAGGCTATGGAATTCGGGTGAGTTTCACAGCAGAAAATCTTACAGTTGTCATCATATCCAAAATAATTATTCCCTCACTGTAGTTCAGTGATCACTAAAGAAAGGGGGAAAAAAATCCATTTCCCAGCTGTCCCTGCTGAAGGCGTTGATCGACAGGCTGCTCCAGGATGGAATGGAGGAGTTGCTTCAGGTCCTGGACGACTCCAGGAGAACCAATAAGGAGGAAGATGTTCACAGATCCAACGTCATCACCGAACTCAAGGTATCACACTGTACTCTTTGTAGGGCTGTGACCATCATGACATTTGACTTGTCTTTAACACATTCTCTGCCAGGTATTAATTAATTAATTAAGAGTTCGTTACACCAGTGGGTCTCAAAGGGTGGTCCAGGGACCCTCTCATGGTTCCAAATGGCCCCTTATGGGTGTGTAACTCTGAGAGTGTACAAATGGAACCAAATGGAACAGTAAGGGTCCATTTTTGTTCCCACTTGTACACTCTCAGAGTTGTGGGGGTCCTTATACCCCAATTTCTTTCCAATATGGCTGCTGTGCATAGTGTGTGTGCAGAACGAGGTACCATGTGGTGGAAAAAGTACTCACATTTTCTACTTAAGTAAAAGTATCAATACTGCAATATAGAAGTACTCTGTTGCAAGTAAAAGTCCAGAATTAAAAAATTACTTGAGTAAAAGTACAAAAGTATTGGCATAAAAATGTACTTAAAGTAGGCCTACCAAAAGTAAAAGTACTAAAATGTTTGAAAATAGCCGATCTACAAGCTCACAACACATCGCGACGCGTTGTGAGCTTGTAGATCGGCTATTTTCAAATAGCCTATGTATAAAATAGGGCTAAAGTAGTTAATGTATGTTTCATAATATATATTTATATCTGAAAAGTAACGAGTAACTAAAGTTTTCAAATAATTGTAGTGGAGTAAAAGTACAATATTTGCCTCTGAGATGTGGTGGAGTAGAAGTAAAAGTACTGAAAATGGGAAATACTCCAGTAAAGTAAAAATTCCTCAAAATTGTACTTAAGTACAGTACTTGAGTAAATGTACTTAGTTACTTTACACCACTGCGAGGTACACACAATGTGTATTCCTAGGGGATGAGCGGGGCAGTGAAGCTCACGCGTGATCCTATTTTTGTGAAACAGAGTTCGGTGACGTTCGATCTTCCCAAACAGTCTGATGTGGAAATGGAGTTGGACAGACAACTTCAAGAGCCTCTCTCAGCTGTAAGTAGAATACTGTATGTCTGGTTAGATTCTATTCACAGCGTCTGTTTGGTTTGTTTGTTTGTCTGTCAGAGCAAAAACTCGGACAGTTTTAACAGGATTTGGATCAAACTTGGCAGATGAGTTGGCGTGGGGTTATTCAATTTGTTTAACAACTTAAACCCTATATACTTAGTTGACTGGAGTCCCTTAGGTCAGTGGTTCTCAAACTTTTTCATGTCAAGGGCCCCCAAAATGATATGTATTTGGCCGCGGACCCCCATCTCAAAATATTTTGTGAAGCAAAGATTTTGAGTTACAAATGTTCGCTTTAAAAATATATATATTTAAAGATTTGCACATCTTCACGATTTAAAAAAAATAGCAGATCTACAATCTAGCTTTTCTATTTTTGAATAGCCAAAGTATAAAATATGGATAAAGAGGTTAAATGATTGTGACGCTTTATTAACACATTTTGCTGGGGACCCCCTGGTATCCCCGAAGGACCGCTGGGGGTCCCCGGACCCCACTTTGAGAACCAACGCCATAGGGCATCTATACTCAGTCCCCTGATTATTTCCCTCTTGACAAAATATCTACAAGCTCACGTGTCATAACTGGTCAGCTGAACACTGGTCACCAGTCAAAGTTATTGTATTCTTTATTATTCTTTATTTTGTAATATTATTATTAGTTGTATTTATCCTTATTCTTATACTGTACATGGTGTAGCAGCACCTCTCTGGGTGCTGGGTTCTAGAAGTGGATGTGGTTTGATCTCACAATATTCCTACAGTATATTCCATTTGCACCACCTGCTTCCTAGGCTGTGTGTTTTCCACTTCCTGTCGATTTCATTGGATATCATTGGTCATCTGACCAGTTTCATTGGATTTCATTGGATCAAATCGACAGGAAGTGGAGGAAACAGTTGAATAAACAGGGTTGGAGTTATGAGGGAGTTGCAGGGAGCTCAGGAGCTCTAAAATATCATAATGTCTGGTCCCACTGTTTTTGTTATTAACAGTTTACTGTATTAACCTGGGAGTTTCTGCTTCTTTAACCTTTGCCTGGCCTACTTGTTGTTAACTAGTTGTACGAACGCTTGTTTTATTGTTGTATTCTTTTATTGGATCTTGTTTAGTTAATACAATTATTTGTTTTAGCTCCTGCTCATTTGATCTAGCTATTTTGTCTCACCTGTCTAAGGAAATAGGCAGCTGATATATTGCACTTTTACCTTAGCCCTAGGTATACTCTTGGTTGCTTGTTTTTGCAGGAAATGCACTTACAACTTCTGGTGATTATTAGTTTTCGTTCCCTACCTATGTTGAATGCACTTATTGTAAGTCGCTTTGGATAAAAACAGTTTGCAAAAAGTACAAAGGTGCAGTTATATAATAATGCTGAAAGGATAACACAAAAAGCCTGTTTGTGTCCATTGTGGTCCTGTGTATTCAATTAATCAAGACGTTTAAAGACATACAATATACGATACCATACAAGAAATCATCAATACTAGGAACAGTAAAAGTATATTTACAGCAAAACAGTGGGGGTTCATCTCTTCCAGTGGCAACAGGAAGGAATTAAAAAAAATTGCAGACAGGTGCTCTCTTATGGCGGTTTTGAAGGAGGGTAGGGAGTCACACTTTTTTGATGGCTGTTGGTATGGCATTTTGGTGGCAGAATAGTAGAATGATTCATCCCCATGTTTGTACCGAATCTGGGGGGGAATGAGATCAGTGAAACTCCCTCTGTATTGTGCCCGTGGGCGTCACTCACTCTTTTGAAGTAGTTATACAGGTACATGGGCTCTGGTTCCTTGAGTATCTTGAAGACCAGGCCCATTGCAAGTTGCTGTACTCTCTCCTCTACCCTGAGCCATCCATTGCTGTTTCCTCTTGAAGGACTCGCTGAACGAAGGCGCAGAAGGTCCGACCCCGTGGAGCGTCACCTCGCTGAACGGACAGCAGGAGCTGGGCAGGGTGGAGCTGGGCTCAAAGGGGATGATGGTGATGATGGCCGAGGAAGACGGAAGAGAAATATCCTCCCGCAGGATGAATCTCACCGCCGTCAACTCTACCTTCAACCATACCACACCTCGAGAGGTAAGAAACTCTACCTTCAACCATACCACACCACGAGAGGTAAGGAACTCTACCTTCAACCATACCACACCACGAGAGGTAAGGAACTCTACCTTCAACCATACCACAACACGAGAGGTAAGGGGTAGAGAGGCCGCCTGGGAGGAAGCAGAAACTCCCAGGTTCGATTCCCAGCCCCAGCTACTGCATGTGTCAAGGCGACCATCAGCATGACAATTATCACCTCACGCAGTGTTCCCAGTTCCAATGTTCTTTGTGTCACTTCACTTCCAATTTCACTTGTTTAATCTGTATCCTGAGTCCTGACTGAGTTATCTATCCTGATTGGATAAAATTGGTATCCCGACCTGGAAATGCCCTTTTCTGTTCATTAAAGAGCTGGAGAGACATGGAGACTCTTGTTACTGAACAAACATTCTATAGCAATGATTACTATCAGAATATAGAGCTATTTCTTACTTATTTTAACCAAAGAAAATTATTTGCCCGACATTTAATTTCATAATGGAAGTCAATGGGGCTTTGATTGTGCTGAAAATAGAGCCCAAAGTTGAAGTTCTACTGTATGTCATAGATCAGGGGTGCCCAAAAGGTAGATTGCGATCTACCAGTTGATCACAAAGGCTTTGCAGGTAGAACACATGTCATGCCCCTAAAAAATTATAATTAAAATGTTCTAAAATATTCCATGATTTTTCAAAGGTACTGTAGGTACCCCATCCCCACCCCCATTGCCAGCGTTTTCGCTGGCAATGGGGTGGCACTATTACACTTTTACTCTGGCAGTTAAAGCGTTAAAAGAAGTTCTCAAGTAAAAAAAAGTGTGGGCACCCCTGTCATAGATACATCAGACACAACTGACGTCACATGAAGAGTCAGAGATCCCGCATCGGAGCCATGACGTTTGTTTCTATTTCGATCCCGAGACCCACGTGATTTTTTCCTAGTTACCGCATGTTAACCGCGCGTGTGTGTGTGTGTGTGTGTGTGTGTGTGTGTGTGTGTGTGTGTGTGTGTGTGTGTGTGTGTTTAGGTTTATGATTAGACATTTAGAGGTTAGGTTTAGGGCTCGGGTTGTCGATTTTTGTGTTGTGTTGTGCGGCGATAGCGCACACCGTAAAATAGCCGATCTACAAGCTCACAACGTGTCGCAGAGCGACACGTTGTGAGCTTGTAGATCTGCTATTTTCCGGCGTTAAAGATGCCCCAAAGAAATCATGAATCGATCATAAAATCGGGTTTCTAAAATGTTGATGTCCTCACAATTATAGTAATACAAACGTGTGTGTGTGTGTGTGTGTGTGTGTGTGTGCGTGTGCGTCAGAGGGTCGTGGTGGAGACGGCGATCCTGTCACAGGGAGGAGACTCGGTGAAGAAGAGCTCTGCTGCAGAGAAGAGGAAGCACAAGGATCGTGGTGGGAAGGTACAAAGAGCTTCACGATGGGATGTGACAGCAGCCAAAAGATCATTCCTGCTTATTTGATCACCAAGAAATACCATATACACATCTATACAGTTGCAATCATGCACTAATGATTTTTTCATAGCCTTCAAGACACATGTATACTGTATGTGTATATACTGTAATATACTGTATGTGTATATACTGTAATATCATATCATTGCTGTTGGGCAGAATGTTTTTGTGATTTTTTTGTAAATTAACGCCCTTATACTTGATCATACCACAGCGTC
Source organism: Gymnoscopelus microlampas (assembly GCF_963454915.1). Taxonomy (NCBI): domain Eukaryota; kingdom Metazoa; phylum Chordata; class Actinopteri; order Myctophiformes; family Myctophidae; genus Gymnoscopelus; species Gymnoscopelus microlampas. The sequence goes on from NC_139960.1 coordinate 9,507,513, forward strand.
ACTCAACAGTAACAGATCCACAAGCTTGAAACGCAGTGCAAACCGATGTGTTTTGAGCTTGTAGATCTGCTACTATTTGCTGTTTTGGAATTTGAATCCCCGAAACGTTTTGGACAATATAGTATGTTGGCGCTGTCGGGAATAAAATCTTGTACGTCCAAAATGGTTACTTTTCAGGAATTGGGGGAAAAAACATGTGTTTACAAAGGATCTAATTTACAAGGTCTTGTCATTTGTTAAAAGGTCTTAACAGACCTGACAGACCTGATCACTTTGCAACCTGGCGTCCCTCTTTTGGCAATGTCATTAAAGGCGAGCAATATCAAATAAAACGAAAATATCTCACATTGTGACGCATTGTGAGCTTGCAGATCGGCTATTGTCACTACTCTTGCATGACACTGCCATTCGACAAAGTATAAACTAGGGCATTAAATTTGAAATATGATACAAGGTTTCTGCCTGACAGTGACTTTATATGGTGTATATAACATAAATGAAAGTACTCAAAATGATAGTTATTCAGTCTGACAAACCTTAACATTACTGACTTATTTTGTATTCATTAACTACTATTTTTACCACCTCTCATATATCTTCCTTAACCACTTAAAGCCCACCATCCATATTCCGGGTGTGATCGGCTGGTTTCAGCTAAGTTAATTGAAGTTAATTGATGTAGAACGAAAACAGAAGATTCACTACAAGAGCCCTGAGGGACAAATTATAGGTTTTAAGTGGTTAACTCGTCATTGTCCTTCTTTCTTTATCAACCAACTTTTGAGGCATGTTCAACCTTTTTCCTTCGTTCTAATTGACTGTAAACTTCTTAACCAGGGAAAAGGAAACAAAGGAAGACATAAGAGGCAGAGACAACGCCTGGTAAATGTCCACCACAACGCAAAACCGCACCGGAGACTCTATAGCCCTATAGAATAGCTGTGATATTGCATACATTTTGTGTATTCCAGATACACAGTGGTGGAAGAAGTACTAAATGCTTTTTACTAAGTAAAAGTGTCAATACTATAATGTAGAAATGTATATAGGGATGAAGTAACTAGTAACTAAAGTTCATATAGTTATAGTGGAGTAAAATAACAATGTTTTTTTGAAAGTTCTGGCAGAAAACGTGTGTTTTGTCAAATCTCTCCACTTTTCTATGAGCTGCACTCGGACAACAACATTCTCTGCCCGCAATTGACAGGTGCCCCGCGATTGGTGCGCGGCAGAGAATGTTGTCCGTGAGCACAGCTCGTGGAAAAGTGGAGATACTAACCTAAACACACGTTTTTTTGCTAGAACTTTAAATGGATATGAAACTAGAGGACAATATCTGACTCCCATTTCGCAGCAATTCATTATTGGGTGAGTTACAACACGCAGCGCCATGACTTTAAATGCCGCCACGATCAGTCTGCTACCTGGGAGAGTATGGGGGGCGGATCTATGGCTGTGTATCTGAAAATACATGAAATGTATGTAATATCACAGCTATAGGGCTATGGAGACTCCAGCTAAAACCGGGAACTAACTAACACAATACACAGGTCTGCTGCGCTCTAACACTGACATGAGCTGCTCTCTGTGGCAATAACAGCTCGCTGCAAAAATAGAACTAAAACTGAAATATGAATCAGGATTTGCAATGTCGGAAAACATCATTTGAAGGCAATTAAATGCAGAAATACAAACGTTAGAGGTGCTTAAAATGATATTTTTTTTGTTAAAACAAAAAATCTATTGTTTAAAGGGTAAAGCTCTATATTCCTCTATATTCTCTTTTGTTCAGTAACAGGGGTCTCCCTATCTCTTCAGCTCTTTAGTAAATGGAAAAGACATTTTCAGGTCAGGATACAACAAATATCTTCTAATCAGGAGAGAGAGAGAACCTCACAAAGACCATATTCAGCTTATGTTCCAGTTCCAATTCTGTCTGTTCATTTATTTGTTTCTTCACTTCCAATTGCACTTGTTTAGCCTCAATCCTGTATGAGTTCTCTGTCCTGATTGGATGAAATTGGTATTCCGACTTGAACAAGTGTTTATATATATATATATATATATATATATATATATATATATATATATATATATATATATATATATATATATATATATATATATATAAAAGTCTACAAGCGACATGTTTCGGGCTTGTAGATCTGCTGCTTTTGAATTTGAATGCAGAAAGGTTTTGGACATAATATGAGGTTTCCACCCGACAGAGACAATAATATGCTATAGCAATGATTACTATCATAATATAGAGACATTTAGCTTTTAACAAAAAACGATATACCTTAAAGCACCTTTAAATGCTTACAATGTAGTGATGCTGACAAAAACTTGCGATACAGGCTTTCAAGGCATGTGTTTGAGCTTAACCCATTCAATCTGGGGACGCATAATGTGTCATTTTAGATTTATTTGTAGCTATAACCATTATTTTATACTTTGGGATCTTTTTTTTAAGAATCGTGAACATTTGTGCAAATCGTTGAATATATCATTTTTTTTAAGCAAACATTTTTAACGCAAAACTTTGCTTCTGGGGTATTCTACAAACGTGACGTCTTCTAAATCCTAACAGTTTTACTTGTGTTGCTACATTATCAGTGGTTCACAAACTTTTTCATGTCAAGGACCACTCAAAATTATATGTTTTTGGCCGCGGACCCCCCATCTCAAAATACTTTGTTCCAGGGACCCCCCAGAAGCAAAGATTTGAGTTAAAAATGTATATATTCAAAGACACATTTTCACGATTTTTCAAAAAAATAGCAGATCTACAAGCTCGTAGCGCGGCACAAAATAAATCTTAAAATGACACAGATGCGTTCCCGGATAGAATGGGTAAACATGTGCTTGTCTCAACAGCTGTTGTTGGTGCCTGTCATTCATGTTTGTTTTGCTTTGCTTTTGCATCTTCAGCGTGCTGCTATTAGTACTGACTGTGATCCATTAATAATGTAACTCATTCCTTTGCTTTCCTCTCGCCTGAAAGGCAAGCGAGCTGGTGGTAGACGAGGAAGACGAGGAGCCAATTCATAACGACGGAGAGTACAGTTATGACTATGAGGTGGGTGGCTGTGGCTCCAAAACATAAGGTACTTACTTGAGTACAAAGAATACTGATATACTCCTGGTCAAAATATTAGTCCACTTACACGAGCAAGTGGACTGTAGTGTACTGCAGTGCCCCCCCCCCCCCCCCCCCAAAAAAAAGATAATCATATTTGAACTGGGGACCCCCCAAAATAATCATATTTGAACTGGGGACCCCCCAAAATAATCATATTTGAACTGGGGACCCCCACCCTGACAAGCACTTGGAGTTGTAGGCATTACATTTAGTATGACTCGGTTCCACAGATAAATATTGTGAAAATAGCCGATCTACAAGCTCACAACACCTCGCAGTGGGGAGGCGGGGGGGTTCCTTCCAGGGGGTCCCCAGTAAAAGTAGATGATATAGCATCACAATATAGCATCAGAATCATTTTAATCACATTAACCTAACTTTTGTTCTCATAGCGCGTGACACGCTATGAGGTTCCGCGGCCAAATACGTATAATTTTGGGGAGGTCCTTGACATGAAAAAGTTTGAGCACCACTGGTATATAGGATTTATAATACATTTTTGGGATCGGCTTCAGGTCTTAATGGGTTAACTCAAGAAATCCACACATGTATAGAAATGGGATGGGAAAGTGGGATGACACAGGAAAAGAAAATTGGAACACACCAACAAAAAGCTGTACACAGTACCAAGGCAAGAAAAGACAGTAATTTGTCATATCTCTACCTCTTATCTGTACAAATCAACATCAGCTGGGTGTAGTGCAAGTGTACAGTATGTGCTATGAAGAACGTATTTTTTGTTACAAAGCTATCACACAAGAAACATCTGATGATGGGTAAATAAAGCAAAGAGCCTTCTCAAGACATTGACAACCTGATAGGCAATGCACTACACCTTGAAGGTGGAGTGCATTCAATACTTATTTTCCCCTATACTGTACCCCCCAATCCAACCCTTGGTGCCAAGCAGGAAGGCATGTTTTAAAGCGAACATTTTTAACTCCAATCTGTTCTTCTAAGGGTCCCTGGAACAACATATTTTGAGATGGGGGTCCGGGGCCATTTTGGGGGTCCTTGACATGGAAAAGTTGGAGCACCACTGATATAGCAACATACCGTTAGGATTTAGAAAACATTTTTAGATACAGTATGCATTTGTACACGGACCCCCATCTCAAAATGTTTTGTTCCAGGGACCCCCATGAAACAAAGATTTGTGTTACAAATGTTCGCTTAAAAAATACATATTCAAAGATTTGCCCACATTTTCCATGATTTTTCAAAGAAATAGCAGATCTACAAGCTCATAGCTGCACTATGAGCTTGTAGATCTGCTATTTTTGAATAGCCAAATAAATCTAAAATGACACTGATGCGTTCCCGGATTGAATGAGTTACTCTGGTAAGAATTGCATGTGAATAGCACTGGGAGGAAAAAAAAGATGGTGCTTTCAATACGTATTTCCACCACTGTACGTCCCTGCCTGCATATTGTAGGGTCATGTCCATGGTGTGTACTTGCAGTGGTGGAAAGTAAGTAAAATTTACTCAAGTACTGTACTTAAGTACACTTCTACTCCACTACATCTCAGAGGCAAATGTTATACTTTTACTACACTACTATTATTTGAAAACTTTAGTTACTAGTTACTTTGTAGATTTAGATTATTATTACAAAACATATATACATTAACCACTTCAGCCCTATATACATTTCGGCCATACAGAGACAGGCTACTGGCTTATACACTAAGGGGCCACTTTTATGCAGTCATTTTGCGGTGAAATAACTACTTTTTTTGTTTTTACTTTGTTTCATTTGCAACAGGAAAAACTTTCCACAGAAGACACCTTGACCTCTTGGGACGGGAGAGGGGAGGAACTGGTACGATGATGATCTGAACATCTAATGTCGAAAGTGAACCTGAATCCTATCATTCGGCAGCACTTTTAATAACTACACTATTAAGCATTAGTTCTACATTACTAAGCATTAGTAAACGTAGTTTTAAAAGTTTTATTCCCGATTAATTAGTTTTAGTTTTATTCCCACGTTTCGGCTATGAGCCTTCCTCAGAGCATGAAGGCTCATAGCTGTAACGTGTAAGAGTTCATTTTATTGGTGTGCCAATAAAAAAAGTGGAAATGTGAGTACTTTGTCCTCCATTCAATTGAAAATTTTGGATGTGCTACCCTTTTGGGATTTTTTAAAATTCCTTCTTTTGATGTGTATACTGGACTTTGGGTCTAGCACTCCACTGAGAAAACCCATTGTTGATGCACAACCTCTTTAAAATTTATATTGTAAAACTTTTAACCTCTAGTGTTTTTATCCCACTAGCATGGATCGACGCATGATTCCAACCACTTCAAAACATCGGAGGACCGTTCCTCTAACAGCAGCTCACACTCACACAGAGCAACGGAGACACAGGTATTCCTGATAGGCCAGCCCAACTCTTTAATTGAGTAAAAGAAGAAGATTTTTTTGCTTTTTAATAAATGCAATAGGCTCTATGCACAGCAGCCATATTGGGAATGAATTGGGCCCCTTCCTTACTTCCTACACAGGTGTTACCAATTTAGTGTGGCACAGTGGTTGTCTTATTTTCAAGGACCCCCATAACTCTGAGAGTGTACAAATGGACCCCCGTAAGGGTCCATTTGGTTCCATTTGTACACTCTCAGAGTTACACACCCACCATAAGGGGCCATTTGGAAACCAAAATGCAGTGTTTCTAGTGAGCCAAAATGCACAATTTTGTTTTGTTTTTATTACTCTGTATGGTAGAGTATGTTATTATACAATATAACTTATACAACTGTGGTGGTTGTATTTGGTCTCCCTGCTCTTCTATTGAGAATACAGGTTGACTGTATGAAGTGGTACTGCCTGAAAGTCAAAGTTACATTTCTCCCCTGAGCAAGCAGGCAGGCTCTATTAGCTCTATTAAAAAATATCAGCACTTGCACAGGGGACCCGCGTTCAAATCTGACATGAAAATATCAGATGAGTGTGGGTCCAGCCACTGTTGCTAGATTTTGCGAGAGAAATAAGCAACAAGGTCAACGGGGATCGGTGGACAATTACATATTCATTTTGGGGTCCTTGACATGAAAATGTTTGAGAACCACTGGTTTAAACAGCATTAGGAAACAAGCCCAAAAAACACAACCCGCATCTACCAATTTACAAGCCACTTTACAGAAAAACAAGCCCAAAGTCGCTTATAATAAGCATACATGGCAACACTGGCTACAGCCCTACACACAGAGTTACTGTTTATTCAGTGTTCATGCTACAGTATATGACTGTTATGTAGGAAGGATGGTGCATTTGCACGGCTGACTGTGTATGGCTGTTTAACAGAGGAGTCTATTAGTCTATTATGTTAGTTTCATGTTAGTGTACATTTGTAGTGCTTTGATATCATATCTGTTCTCCATGCTGACAATTAGTTGATATATGTTGAACTCAAGCCCCAACTGTTATTTCAGACCCCACACACCAACACATATTTTAACACCCGCCAATCAGGAGAGATCACGTTTAACCTGATCAGGTGTCAAATTTTATAATGTTACAGTTCCAATTGTATCTGCTCATTTTCTTTGTGTCATCACTTCCAAATGCACTTGTTTATCCTGTATCTTGTGTGGGTTCTCTCTTCTGATTGGATCAAATTGGTATCCAGACCTGAAAATGCACTTTCTGTTTAATAAAGACTCCTGTTACTGAACAAACACTCTATAGCAATGAGTACTATCAGAATATGGAGCTATTTAACGCTTATGTTAGCAAAGTTACCTTACCTTTAACTTAGAAGTCAAACCTCAAACATAATCGTCTGTGTATCAACCACAACCACAGAAGATAAACATTCTGGTAGCAAAGCATGCCTTGAATTTACCAATGCAGTGTGCATATATAATAATATTGTGTTAAAAGATGTGTTGTGGTTCCATTACACAAGTCTTATTTGCTGTTTTATCCTGATTAGGAGGAGGATTCAACGGCGATGCCTACCTTTAAGACACAAGACAAAGACAAGGTACAGATCTTTTCGATGTGCGACGGCCGCACATGCCAAAAAAACACCTATTTTCACACCTAATTCATACGTATTCCATCGCACGACTGTGTCACTTGCCAACAACCACTGATCTTTAAGCCATCAACACATCGCAATATGACACGTTGTTAGAAGACCAGATCTTGTTGTTGGCAAGCGCCACCATTGTGTCATGGTATAGAGAGTATGCACGTGCGTCACTTTTCCACCGGGATACGCCCCCCTCATCTAGACTGAGTGGCAAAACATTGAGCAGCATGGAGCATTGGAGTTTGGAAACGCTCGTTGGAAATCATCAACGGTCCTGCATACTACCTGTTTCTAAATGTCACATAATGCAGGAGGCAGCAGGACGCTGCGTTATTGAAAACGAGCGCTTCCAAACTCTGACACTTAGAAAAATAATCCCCTGCACAGAATTTATTGACACAAAGTAGCTCATAGCATGTCTACGGTGGATTTTTAAGAAACACAAACTTTGCAGATACTGTAGAAAGAGGATAATTGAAGCTTTCCTTACAGCTGCCATGTTGGTGCTTAACGTCGTTTGATACAATCAGATAGGACTTTTCTGTTTGGATGTATGGGCTGTGAAGGCCAGAAAGTAGTTTTTTGCCACTCAGTAGGCGTTCCCGCATAACTTCTGGGTGCGATGATGTCACGCGCATACCCTCTATTATATCAATGAGGCTTCACAGCTCCTTGCATGTGTGGGAATGCAAAGCTCTTTCCGCTGTACACTAACCAATGAATGTGATTGACACGTGCTCAAGGTCAAGGGGGAGGGGGGTGGCTCCTGTTTTCCATGTGCAGTCAGCACAGTATGTGGTGCTTTTCTGTTTCGGGGATACAGAGATCATTGACGAACTCAGGAATATTTTTGGCATTTTTTAAAATCTATTATTGTATTATGGTGCACCATCATCAGGCTCATGTATTGATCATTATTCCTACAGATAATGACATGACAATAATGTTGATGGTAATAATAATCATCATTTAGTTGTTGAGGTATATATGGTAACTGTACGTTTGCATATACAGTACGTGTTAAAAAACAGTGGAGTTTTCCCGAGCTTCTCGGCTCAAAACATTATCAAACCAATAAATTCCACAAATGGGAGTTATTATGTAGCCTACTGGTGTGCGGATTTCATTTATTCTTCTAGTGGCTGACCTTTTGATCCAGCTCCCAGCCCAGCAAGTTAAGGGATGTGCGTGCGTGTCCTTTGTCTTTTTCTAATTATTATTTTATTATAATTGTCATTGACCATGAGCACTTGTCATTTCAAGCATGTTTTTTTCTTACTAACACGTGACCAAAAAAAATCACCAGTGCAAAAAAGGTGTCTTTATATAATACGAATGCAATGTGAATTGAAAACATATTCATAACACAATTATATACTAAGCATTAAAATGCACACCTACATCAACCGAACATTATAGCTATTAGCACGAGATCAAAGCATGAGTTAGGACACCTTAGAAATACCGCTATGTCCCAGCATGCTTTGCAGCATGACTATGCCTGAGTAGCAATGAGGCGATAATATGCCACACTGTTAACAGAGTAATTTACTAAACAGAAAGCTTATAGGGCATAGTAGTGGCGGCCATTTTGTGGTGCCGCTGGTAGAAAACCCATTCATTGTCCCCATAGAGATTTCCGAATTGTTTTAAATAAATGATTTCAAGCCTGGAACCAAACCATCCATGCAGGCTCCTGGTGAATCATGACCATAAAACATTTGATTCTGTGTCAAAAAAGATTTGAAAACCACAAAAAAGGGTATTTATTAAATATGGGATTTAATATAAATATTCAAAAAATGTATGCAGAATCAAATGTTTTATGGTCATGATTCACCAGGAGCCTGGATGGCTGGTTTCAAGCTTGAAATAATTTATATGAATATTTTCGGAAACCTCTATAGGAAAAGAAAATATGGGTTTTCTATCTGTGGCACCACAAAATGGCCACCACTGCAATGCCCTATAGAGAAGTCCTGACGTCACTCGTTATTTTTTGTATTGGAATCCCCATAGGGGGAATCTTAAATCGTGTCATAATAAGAACTGTGTTCCAGAAATAAACAAACCACCCCTGCGATTTCGTCAGGTATGTGACTCTGTGTCGTTTATGATATTGAGTTACGTTTGATAACGTCTGTGTCTTTGGATACATTTGTACTTTTTCACCATCAGTTGATGCTTCATATCCATATGAGTAAAATCGCCAGGGTGGTTTGTTTATATCTGGAACGCAGTTCTTAAATGACACGATCTAAGATTCCCCCTATGGGAATTCCAATGCAAAAAATAACGCCGATACCCAGGAGGATAGCGCCCTCTAGTGGCAGTGACGTCAGACTTCAGTGCTCTATTCCATAGAGTTAACTTTTTTTTAATACTTTCTCTCTTTTTTCACCTTTTTGTTTTTGTTACACAGGACATCTCTTAAATCCTGAGAGAATCTGACTCTAGAGTCCGTAAGCGTTCGTAATCGAACGAACGCCGTGTGTTGTACGTTTACGGTGACGTTTATCGCTGGTGAAGATCGGCACTCGATCGCCCTGAACCTGATCGCCGTTTTCACGACGGGGGAAAACAACGTTTTCACGCAACACTGTGATGTCACCCATCCAAAGCCACGCCCCCGCGAGACAAGACTCGGTGTCTTGTGTTTTGTTCTCCATCTATATTCCTAATTTATTTATGTTAAAAAAATAAAATAAACAACAATATTTTTGTGTTGCAAAGACTAGATTAGATAAGCTGATTGAGAACAGATTTGTTTGTGCATCCATTTTGTATCAAGTTGTCATGAAAAGCTTTATTTATTGAAACACGGACAAAAGATTGTATTTTGTTTACTTTTGACACACTTTGAATAACTGTAACATTCAGAAAATATATATTTTGCTCTGATCAGCTGCATATCCATTTCCAAAACCTTTTTTCCACTGGTGACTTTTTTGTTCGTTTTTCAAAAACTTTTTGTCTCCTGTGTTCAACCTTTTTGTGCATGTAGCCTAAGTAAAGGATGTTCAAATAACTTTATAAACATGACTGTGTCCTTTATTCTTTATTATGCAACACCATAACTTTCCATTGAAAATACCATAGGGTGTCAATAGCATCGTTGGCATATAAGAACTGCGTTCCAAAAATAAACAAATGAGGCTGGCAATTTTACACATTATGGATATGAAGCATCAACTGACGGTGGAAAAAGCACAAATGTATCCAAAGTAGTAAGAAAATAAATACATTTTCTCCAAACACAGACCTTATCAAATCCAACTCAATATCATCGTCACATTATTCGACCGAATTGTCTGTCTGTCTGTCTGTCTGACTGACTGTTTTGTTTATTTTTAGAACACAGTTCATGACGCGATTTTTGTTGACCCTATAGAAAAAATACTCCTGTGACCAACGGAGTGACGTCTGGACTTCGATATACAAATGTTAAAACTACCCTATGAAACTATCCTGTTTTACCTGATTTTTAACCACTGAACTAATAGAGCCTGCCTGCTTGCTCAGGGGAGAAGTTGTTATATTTGACCTGCAGGCAGTTACCTCTTGTGAAACCAGACCTCAGAATCAACATGATTCAATAGAAAAGCAGGGCGACCAAATGCAACCACCTAGATTGTATAAATTATGCAAGGGATAATCTACGGCGAGCCGGTCATTGTTGAGAAATAAACCCAGACAATATGTCTGGGTTTATTTCTCAACAATGACCGGCTCGCCGTCAATTATCCCCCTTATTACACGGCTACTAAAGAAATGAATACATTTACCCAAAAACGAAGGATTTCCCTGCTTACGGTAATGAGAGTAGTCCATTAATTTATGCCAGGTCACGGTGCGTCCAGTGCAACGTGTCGCCTCGGAAAACAACACTAATTGTTGATTAATAGAATACATTTTCGGTTACTGCATTGTCTATTTCTTGCTTAAAATGTTTTCAAAAACATTATTGAGGTAAAAAAAAAGCTGTAAATGACATGGTGTGTTTTTCTTACATGGCCGTCGTGTTGGATACGGCAAGCAGCGCATCAGGTGGCGCTCTGAGTCTTCGTTTAGACAGCGGTCCGCTATTGAGCTCAGCGGTCAATATCCAGAAATAACACACTGCTGAATTCAGCCATTGACCAATCAGAATCAAGCATCCGACCAAGCCGTGTAATACATTGTATTAACATACTCTAGCATTCAGATTTGGCAAAGTAACATGGTAATCACACCAAAATAAAAGTTACATAGTGTAGCTTTAAACAAGAAGCATTGTGAGAAATCATATAGTGTTGTTTAGGGGTGCAACTGCTAATTGAACTAATTGATAAAATCGATGATTAAAAATATAAAATAGGGCTTAAGTGGTTCATCAGGCTAAGCAATTCAGTTGAAAGTATAAAAACATCTATTTGGATTTTTTTCAAATTGATCCGTTCTAAAAATGTAAATTCTCTATTGTTCGATTAATCGAAAAATGTGAAGATAATCAGTAGTTGCAGCCCTAAATTGTCTTATGAAGTAGACACAACACGTCACTGGTAAACCTAATAACATTTTTAATTATGCTTTGTCGACAAGAGTACAACGAGAATGACAAATCACTGGTTACTGCATTGTCTATTTCTCACTTCAAATGTTTTCAAAAACATTCTTGAGAGCAACGTTTAGTTGTAAATTACATGGTGTGTTTGTTTACATGGCTGCTTAACGATGATGTCAGTGGTAGTCAGGTTTCTGAACTGTCCACAGCCCTTCTCTGAGACACAGAGTGAGTAGACAAAAATGGTACCATGTTATCATCACCATTAGTGAGGACCAATTATATGAAGTCTAAGATAATTTGAAAATGGGTGAAGTCGTCCTTTAATAGGTTAATTCGTTATGTATTGTTGTGAGTTTGGGTCCCGACTCCCGAGGTCCCTTCTTAGAAATGTAATGGATAGGCTAACCATCATGTCTGGTAGGTCGTATATTGAATATATTGCACACCACTGGTAATAATAACCATGTCTAGGTTGTATTGAATATCATAACAAGTTTCAAAACATTGACAGGTGGATGGATTTCATGTCAGGAGGATAAAGAAGAGCGCCCCCTGGCCTGATGGCGTGGTAAGTGCAAGATTTAATAGCAAATACACAATTTTCAACAAACATTGAGCTCTAAAATAAAATAAATAAAAGTCTTAGAAAAATATTGTGTAAATAATATTGTGTGTCAGATATCACTGCTGATGTCACATTTGCTATATATCAGATATCGATATCTCCATATTGCATGTTTTTATTTTGTTTAGTTTTTTATGAATTAATGCCTTATGTCATCATCATACAAGAGTGTCACACAGAAATAGTGAAAATAGCAGATCTACAAGCTCACAACGCGTCACGGTTGTGAGCTTGTAGATCGGCTATATTTCACTATTTCATATAATGTTTTAAATGGTAATAATAAAAAAAAAGGAACGGTTTTGGACATACAAGGTTTCTACCCGACAGAGACCATTATGCTGATATCACATTTGTATTGCTACATATTTTGTCTACGTCGGGTGGAAACCTCATGTATGTCCAAAACTTTTCAGGATTCAAATTCAAAAACGACAAAAGTAGCAGATCTACAAGCTCGGAACACATTGCTTCTTTCCGCGTTTTGCGAGCTTGTAGATGTGCTGCTTTTGATCCTTTTGTGTGAGGCTGTTAGTATGATCAAGTAGGGCGTTCATTTACTACCGTTGCAGGCTCACATGCCAGGTGTACCGGGAGGCAGACGTCAATACAAAGACGCACAAAAAGTAAGTCGTTTTTTTATTTGTTCTCCAATCTCATCATTTTAACCCATTAAGACCGGGAACGCATCTGTGTCATTTGAAGATTTGTTTGGCTATTCAAAAATAGCAGATATACAAGCACTTGTAAATCTGCTATAACCTGGAACAAAATATTTTACAAATGTTCGCTTTAAAAATATATATATTCAAAGATTTGCACACATTTTCCAGATTTTTCAAGAATAAGAAATCTAAAAATGACACAGATACGTTCCCGGTCTTAATAATGGATTAATGGGGACACCTTGATGTTTTTTAGATGACGCGCATCTGTTTATTTGTCGTGTGCAAAATATAACAGCATGTGAAAAACAATGACTTTTTCAAGCCCTATTCAAAAACACTTTGGCCTATAATGACGCACCCAAAGCAGCGACGATGGGTCCAAAGTGGTTTAAAGCGATCGGTAGGTTAGAGCGACCGCTTCTTCTGACATCTTCACCCCGGTTGATGTCACTAGGCGAATGAGTCACATTTGATGACGTTGTTTGTGCATAAATATTCAAGTTGCCTCTCAGATCACAGACACATGCATGAATGCAACCATTGTATACAGAGCATTTATTTGGATAAGATTGAAACAACTACTAAAGTGTTCCTTTAAGAATTTTAATATGTTTCAGTTTTAATCTAGCACTTATGTCTTTATTGCTATTGTTATGTTGTTATCGTTTTCTCTTATTAACGTCGGTTCCTTCCTTTTCTTTATGTAGAGCGACTTTGGGTACTTCGAAAAGCGCTATATATATCTGAACTATTATCGTTATGATAATTATTATTATTATTATTTGACCCTCTATTCTTGGTTAAAACTGACCAGAGTTACAACTGCAGTCAAAAATAGCCAATCTACAAGCTAACAATGCATGTAATGTATATTCAAATATGTGCACACATTTTCAAGATTTAAAGGAGTAATTCATAAAAAAAAAATACTTCTTTTCTATCAATTACATACCTGAAGCCTTGAGATTTTTTGCCAATAATTTGATAACCGGGTCATCGGTCAATAGGAGACTCAGTAAGAGACTCAATTGAGTCATCACATTATTGGCTTACGAATGCGACAAAAACTAAAAGAATAATTCAAGGCTTCATAGGGTGTGTAATTGATAGAAAAACGATTAATGTTTTTGGGTGAACTACTCCTTTAAGAATGTTACAGTACTATATCAAATGCATAAGAAAATAATAGATTTGTTCCTTCTGTCTTTTCTTCCAAGTCATTGCCTCCTGGAGCCAGTGGCTTCAACAGCTGGAATGTAAGTCTGTGATGAAATTGACTTATTGAAAGAACTAAAACGACGAGAAGTTAAAGTGACTATTAGAGCGCTTTTTATATGGGATCATGAGTATTGGTCCTTAATAAATTGATGGGAAGTTATAGAGGCCAATAGGCTCTATGCACAGCAGCCATATTGGGAATGAATTGGGCCCCTACCTTCACAGGTGTTACCAACGATACTAATTAAGGCTCTGTTCCTTAGTGTGGCATAGTGGTTGTCTTATTTTCAAGGACCCCTATAACTCTGAGAGTGTACAAATGGAACCAAATGGACCCTTACGGGTCCATTTGGTTCCATTTGTACACTCTCAGAGTTACACACCCACCATAAGGGGCCATTTGGGAACCAAAATGGAGTGTTTCTAGTGAGCCAACATGCACAATATCAGCACCCTGACCAGAATGGAACAGAGCCTTCATTAGTATCATTGGTAACACCTGTGAAGGAAGTAGGAAGAGGCCCAATTTCTTTCCAATATGGCTGCTGTGCGTAGAGCCTATTGAGCGCTCTCTCACTCTAAAAAGAACCTGTCCACCTGTTCTAGAAGCGAGCGACCTCCCACCCCCACGCCTTCCTCGGGAGCGACAACGCGGAGGAAGAGGACGACCTGGGGGAAGGGATGGAACGGGAAATAACAGAGGAGGAGGAGAAGGAGAAGGGGAGAGGAAGGGACGGAGGAGGTGCTAGCCCTCGCCCAGAGTACGGAGACGAAGAAGAGGAGGAGAGGAGCGGAGACGGAGACGGGTGGGGGACAACCGAGGAAGAGGAGGACGATGTGGACGCAGAGAGAGGATGGGAGGAGGAGGAGGAAGAGGAGGATGGACTGGGGGCGGATAGAGAGAGGGAGAGGATGGAGATGGAGAGGGAACGGATGGAGCTGGACAGAGAGAGGCAGGCGGAGAGGGAGAGAGAGGGAGAGCCAGAGAGAGAGGCAGCGGGGGTGGAGGAGGGAGGAGGAGGAGGGGGGAGGGACCTGGAGAGAGAGAGAGAAGAGTGGGAGAGAGAGAGACACCGGGCGGAGGTGGAGAGAGCGCGGGCGAGGGAGGGTGGTGGGCGGGGTTATGATGATGGTGACGAAGATGAAGGGCCTGCTCCATACCCCCCCGAATACTATTATCTAAAGGTACGACGCACGCACGCACGCACGCACACACGCTTCACAAGTCATTATGTATATGTGTATTATATTTGTTCAGTGGTGGAAAGTAACTAAGTGCATTTACTTAAGTACTACAATTTTGGGGTATTTTTTACTTTACTAGAGTATTTCCAATTTTCAATACTTTTACTTCTACTCCACTACATCTCAAAGGCAGATATTGTACTTTTACTCCACTACAATTATTTGAAAACTTAAGTTACTAGTTACTTTGCAGATATAAATTATTATATCATAAAACACACATTAACCACTTTAGCCCTATTTTATACATAGGCTATTTGAAAATAGCCTATTTATAAAATAGGCACAAAAAATAAAAAAATGTCTGCGATAATCATGTGATGACATGACATAACATATGACATAACAGGACATGTCCATGTTTGTTTTTAGGGTGGCCCGGGTGAGAACGGATTGCCTGGACCAAAGGTGACTGTCAACAACCTGTATATATTAATTAACAACTTTAAATCCATTTAGGAAGGCAAAAAAAACTCTGCAGTATTGTAATGGTTAACCCCAAAATGGCTTTTTTCTATTGATTAGTCACCCCATGGAGACTTGAATTCATGGATATTTTTTTTGTTTTTGTCACATTCCTAATCCAATAATTTAATGACTGGCAGCGGTTCCGGTAGGAGACACAAAGAGTCTCCTTTGTGTCTCCTACCGGAACCGCTAATTTGGAACTTCCGGTCCAGAAAAGCAACTGGAAACGACCGCTATTTGGCTGCCACCGCAGTGAGGGTGGGTCTTCACTTCCTAAAAGCACACCTTACTTTATCATTATTTTTTGAATTAATGGGACCATAATTTAATGAACACATATCATGGTAATTGAAAAAAAATACTTTAAACTATAGAGATTGAAAACATAAAGTATTTATGAAAATGTTTACTAAGGTAATAAAATCAAGTGTAAAGTCTGGCCAAAACCTTGTTCACGTCAATGGGGTGTATTTGCTTCTGCAGCGTGTAGGAGGTGAAATAGCGACATCTACTGGGCCACTAATGGGAACAGCAGGCAATTTCATTCTTCCGCGTGTGAGCTTCAATTTCAAGAGCTATAAACAACTAGCCTGGTAAACCCTCCCTCCGGAAATCTCATTTCCATTTGATTTCAGGAGTGAGTCTGGCCTGATCGCCCATTCTGCAATATTGGCTGTGTACACCAAACGGACGAGCCTATCAGCGTCGTCGCACATCGTTCTGTGATTGACAGCGACAGTTGGCCAATCAGGTGGCGAGTTCGAGTGAGCCCGAATGGCACCGAGTGCAGCCAGAATGCAGCCGACAAAACACGAACCGCAGCCATCTTTTCTGTCCGCTATTTTCTCCGCTGTTTTTTTACTTCAAAAAGCTCTCAAACTTCTATTTTGAGGCACGGAATTTACTTATAAGATATCGTTTGGATAGAATTTAGTTGTTTAACTTCATATGTGATCAATTAATCATGACAGAGCCTATTTAAAAATGAAAATTCTGAGAACCGGCCGGGGCGGGCAGTGACACACATGTATCCGAATAAGGCAACCTATTTTGGGCATGGCCATCTCAAAAGTCCCCTTGCGTCACATTAGTCTGGTGAACTGCTGATTGGCTGAAGGGGAAAAACGATCATTAGTTGAATTGGTTGTCAGTCAACGGTATTACTCCCGCCCAACTCCAGCCCACAGCCAATATTGCAGAATGGGCGATCAGGCCAGACTCACTCCTGAAATCAAATGGAAATGAGATTTCCGGAGGGAGGGTTTACCAGGCTAATAAACAACACCTCCAGCTCACATTTTTGCGTCATACATTGATGTCAAATCTGTGGAAGAGCTTCACAGCGTCTCCAGTAGACGTCAGATAGACGCTTTGATGTCCTCCGAGTGCTGCTTCTACAGATCAATGTGAAAATACTGTAAATAATTCATCATTCCCCCACAGTGTAGCTACAGTACACACACCCAAATCTGGACCGGAATGTGAATTTGTACTCTGAGAAACTTTGAGACTGTCCGAGTAAAAAATGAACACTTTATCGTCTCTGTCGGGTGGAAACGTCATTATGGACAAAACTGTTACTTTTGAGGATTCAAATTCTAAAAATAACAAAAGTTGCAGTTCCACAAGCTCGAACTGCAGTTTTGATGCTTTTGTGTGACGCTGTAGTGTGATCACGTAGGCCGTTAATTTAGGGCGTTAATTTATTTAAATGTGGAGTTAATATGATACGATATATATCCTACTGTAAAATGAAGGAACCTCTGTCCATCATTCTGTCTGATCTGCATTTTTCTCCCTCAATGGGTTGAGCAATAGGGCATAGCAGTGGCGGCCATTTTATGGTGCCACAGACAGAGAGCCCATTCGTTTTTCACATAGAGATGGCTTGGTTCAAGGCTTAAAATAATGAATATAAATATTTTCAGAAATCTCTATGGCAAAAATGAATGGGCTTTCTATCTGTGAAACCACAAAATGCCCGCCACTGCTATGCCCTATTGATCTGACTTCCACTCGGGCATTGAGCCATTGGCTCATGAAGACAGTGATGAAGCCAATTTTTCACTTTTCCCAAATGTAAGCGTTTTTTGTCAACAGTCTTCGCAGGCTATGGGATCTGTAGGCGTGGTTGCGGTCCCATAGCCCGGATGGGCGGTGGGTGGAAATGGCAGGCATAGACTGTTAGGTAGGTAGGTAGATAGATAGATCTAGTATATCTCTGCTATCCAGCAGAAACCAGCTACAGTAACTCCAAAATGATAATTTTTCAGGAAATGACAAAAACAAAACAAAAAGTGGAGTTAGGAGGTTTTCTTCATTATTGATAAGAACAGCTGAATGGACCTCCAAGCTCACAATGAGGTTGGAGGTCAAAAGGGGGTGGAGCCTGGAGTCAGCAAAACCAGCTAACTCCACCCCCCTTTGGTGGCTGGTTTAGCAGAAAGTTTGAGGATCCAATGGAGTTAACTGGTTTTGTCAGAAGCTTTTTAATACTTTTCATTGGTTATTTTTTTAATCAACGCACAGACGTAAAGGGTTTTCAATAGCACTGATTTATGGAAAAAAATGCCGGACAGCAACGACATGGTTTGGTGTAATTCTCTCAGTTGTTTACATTATTTTTTCATTCTTGTCAGGGGGGAATTGGTGAAAAAGGACACAAGGTAAACATGAATAATATATTTCACATCTCTCTCACACTTCTCACTTTAATTCATGGCTACATGTCTTTGAAGAATGTAAAAGCACAAGTTAAAGGAGTAGTTCAACCAAAACATGACTTATTTTTCTATCAATTACACATCCCAATAAATTGTAAAAAAAATAATAAACAGGTAATCTATCAGTCTATCTGGTACTGATCACCCACCCGGTTATTGATGTGTTGGCTCAGGAATGTGCCAAAAAAACTAAAAAATATCTACGAATTCAATACTTCATGGGATGTGTAATTAATAGAATGTAAGTAATTTTTTGGTTGAACTACTCCTTTAAGAAATGCGCCATGAAAATGTGCTCTAGCCTACTTACTATAACATTGGCAACTGTGTGTGTGTGTGTGTGTGTGTGTGTGTGTGTGTGTGTGTGTGTGTGTGTGTGTGTGTGTGTGTGTGTGTGTGTGTGTGTGTGTGTGTGTGTGTGTGTGTGTGTGTGTGTGTGTGTGTGTGTGTGTGTGTGTGTTTAGGGTGAGCCAGGCATCGGTCACAGAGGTCCAGTAGGGCAGGCTGGTCCTCCAGGTCTAAAGGTGAAGATGTCCATCCTTCCTTTTTTTTTACTATATAGGCATTTAGCAGACGCTCTTTTATCCAGAGCTACACACAATTGTAGGCAAGGTATAAATAAACACATACGCACTGGTGGAAAAAGTACTCAAATGTTTCACTTTAAGTAAAAAGTATCAATACAGCAATGTACTGTAGAAGGTACGTCAAGGAACACCCAAAATGATATGTATTTGGCCGTGGACCCCCATCTCAAAATATTTTGTTCCAGGGACCCCCAGAAGTTGTAACAACATGAGTTAAAAATGTTCCAAAAAAAAAAAAAGTTCACGATTAAAAAAAAATAGCAGATCTACAAGTTCATTGCACGGCACTCAGCGCCACGCTATGAGCTTGTATATCTGCTATTTTTGTATAGCCAAAGAAATCTTAAAATGACACCAATGCGTTCCCGGTCTTAAAGGGTTAATCTTATAGGGGATTATTATTTAGAAAATATCAAATCTACAAGCTCACAACACATTGCAATGTGACTATTAACCTACCGATAAAAAAAGAAGAAAAAAAAGCTCTGACATCTGTCTTGAGAGATTAATACTGATGAAATTGATTAACTTGTGCACCCCTAGAACATTTTTAAACTGTATTTGAGACTTTAGTGTCTCACTTTTTAACCCTCCCCCCTCCCCTCTCACTCCCTCTTCAGGGGGAGCCAGGGGAGCAGGGGCCTTCGGGTGCTCAAGGTATCCAGGGTATCCGTGGTAACCCAGGAGGTCCAGGGACCCCGGGGTTGAAAGGTCAAGCTGGTGACGCCGGAGGACCCGGGAGAGAGGTAATAATAATATGTGAAATACTGTCTATTGTCTATCTATACTCGGCCCCTTCTTGTTTACACACTATAATAACAAATAGCTAATCTACAAGCATGAGATCTGCTGTTTGCCTGTTTCTGACTCTTGGAAGTGTACAAAAAAATCGACCTGGTCAAAGTAACGCTCAGGAGTTTGTTGTGTAGGGGGACAGAGGTAAACGAGGGAAGAACGGAACACCCGGGACCCCTGGAGGGCGAGGACCCCTTGGTGAACAGGTAACAAAACTAGGTTGCCAACCGTCTATAGAAATATGGAATTGTTATTATGGGCAGTTTGTATTTTATTTTTACTTTTGCATGTGTGTAAGGTTTGATATCGATGGGGTGTTATTTGGTTCACAGGGTGCTGCTGGTACGTCTGGAGTGAAAGGAGAAAAGGTAAAATGATATACTTGATGCTTTTTCATCCGTTTTAATTCATAAAAACAGTTTTAATTCATAACTGATCAGTATTATCATCATTAATACACCATTACTAATTTGCCAATGACTGTTTTTTTATGGAGGGCCATGGTGCCACAATAATAGTACAAAATGAATAACGTGAAATAAAAAGGACAAAATAAATGAATCAAGAAAAACACAAACAATTCATTAATTCTATTTAATTGTGGCACCAATGCTTCTCTCTAAATTACATTTTCTTGTCAGTAACTCACAAAACATTTCTTAAGTTACTTTACACAATCGTTCAAGTGCTTTTTAACCTATTGAAAATAGTGAAAACTAAGAGGTCCATCCAAAAGTTTGTATTTATTGTATTTAACATTAATCCCTGCCCAGGGGGACAGTGTCAGAGGAGTACCAGGTGCAAGGGGAATACCCGGCTACCCTGGTAGAAGGGTGAGTTTTAAATGTACATAGAATATGTTGTTGCTTAATGCATATAATCTCTAAGTTTTATAATGCAAGTAATTTGTATGATGATTTCTTCCATACAGGGTGAAAACGGCACTCCTGGAGTTAAAGCCCCCACTGGTCCTCAAGTGAGTAACTTCCCTTTGTGATACAAATGCTCAACCCATTAAGACCGTGGACAAAATACATATCATTTTGGGTGGGCCTTGACACAAGTTTGAGAACCACTGATAGATAGCAACATATTAATCTTTTTTTTTTTTTAAACTGTTAGGATTTAGAAGACATTTGTAGGATCCTTCTGAAGCAGCAAAGATTTTAGTTAAAAATGTTCGCTTTTAAAAAACATATATATTCAAAGATTTGCATCACTTTAAAAAAAAAATCAAATTGCATATCTACAGGCTCGTAGCTATGAGCTTGTAAATCTGCTATTGCAGACCAGGCAGACTTATGCAAAGGTTGAAATGTCATTTAGATACAGAAGCATGTTATTAATTGTTATTCAGGTTAATTTGTAGACATGGCATCCTATAGTTTGTATAGTTTCATTGTACATGTTATTCATTTTTTTGATATTATACTGTTTAGACTGATGATTGGTTCTTGGTTTACCTGATCCTAGGAGTTTGAGACCCTATTTCTATGCACTTGATGTATTACCTCGTGTTTACCTGGTCACTCTGGATTAAATTGGATTAAAATGCCTGAATTGTTAATTGTATACACACTGAGATTTAAAACATATATATCTTCTCGTGTTTGACCTATTTTTTGCAGGGTCCAAAAGGCTTACTAGGCGGCAAAGGAGAAAAGGTGGGCAGACAATCCACACAATATCTCATAATGTCTCCCAATACCTGTGCACAGTAAAATCCTCAAGAGTTAATGTAATGTTGAACTCGAGTTATGAAGCATAGAATGTACTGTGTCTAACTAAGTCAGGAGTTCCCAGACCTTTTAGCTTGAGACCCAAAAAAGGACATTTTATTTCTCCCCGAGACCCAAACTAGTGTAAACAGCTGATTTATTTATTTTATTTTGTCATTTTTGTATTAATATCTCTTTTTTTGTATAATGCAGGGACTGGCCTCGGGCAAAACTTTTTCTAAGCCATTAGATGGTGGGAAAAACACAATCAATGGCTAATTTAGGACCTGACCCTTGCAACAAACAACCTTATATACAATAATAGTTAACTATATTGTTATAAAAGTTAATACATAAAGATGTGTGTGGTATAACAATTGTTAGATATCAATAGGATATTTAGTTCAGCAAAAAGTTCTGGAGACAGACAGTGCTTTTCAAACAAGAGCTCTTTCATGGTTCAAGGTCTCTTAGAAGGACGGAGAGAAACAATGTATAATTTATGGCATGTGAAACACAGCTTTGGTTTGTTTGTTTTTTAAACGTGAGTTTTTCATCCAAAAGTCTCAAGAGGAAAGTTGACAGTGAAAACATAACATTCAAAGAATGTAAAACAGAGCTATTTGTTCATCCTACCCGGTTTCCTCAATACAATGCTATTGCTGTCCATATCCAACCTGGACTGTCAGTCAGCTATTGTAAATTATTTACAAAATAATTTGACGGGCCAGATAGTATCGCTATCTATCTAGATGGATACAATTATGCGGGCAAATACATTTCATGTCAAAAGTTTGAGAACCACAGGTTTTTTTCAGAAAAATGTCATTTTTAGAATCGGTCTCAGGTCTTAATGGGTTAATATATTTTGTATACAGTATGTATCTTTAGCAGCAGTGTCACAATGCGCAAATGAAGCAGAAGGCAGAAGAATGTCCCTCCTCTCTAATAGCTTGTCAATGCAGAAAGCAGACTTAAATCGTCACAACATTACTTTGGAATGGATGTGAGCAATTTCTTTCCACACAATCAGCCAATTTGTGGTATGCAAACACTCTGTGTTTCTTGTTGGCGCAGCAGTAAGGGATGGTCACTTATAATTCTATGGATGCTCTGTGTGCTGCTACTCTGTGACTGCATGCGCCCGACCAGCCAGAGAGAGAGACGCCTCTCTTGCACCCCACTTTAGTACCTTGACGGCCAATTGGCTGATTTTGGCTGACACGCAATCATTTTGGCCCGTTCGTTTTAGCTGCTCGTCTGATTGCTGTTGCTCTTTGAGGCGTAGCTGCATCATCATCTTCATCATCTTCTTCTTCCATCCGCTTGGCATTAATCAATAAGAGTCTGATTTGGGACCAAGGGATTTTGTTTCCAAGGCAGTAAGGGCTGTACGTTAGGGGTCTTCAACGTTTTTCAGGCCAAAGGACCCCTTAGCTGAGAGAGAGATGAAGTAGGGTATGCTAGTGAGGGATCTAGTGGAGAAGAGATCCAGTAGAACTAAGACCAGTCATTTAATGTTTGGTTGTGCTTGGGTGTTGCGATCTGAAAATAGCAGATCTACAAGCTCACAACGCGTCGCAGCGTGACGCGTTGTGAGCCTGTAGATCGGCTATTTTCAGCATGCAACCAAGTGTAAAATCCGCCATTACGACGCCAGCAAGGCACCGCTAAAATACATTTTAGTCGACTAAATCAACTGTAGATTTAGTCGACTATAATTTTATGATATTTAGTCAACTAAAACTAGGACTAACAATAGAACATTTCAGATGACCTAAAATATGACAAAAACTAAATAGAATTTTATTTAAAAGACTATGACTAAAACTAAATCAAAATGTGCTGTCAAAATTAACACTGGCCTATACTATGCACTCACCCATTCACTCACTCACACACACACACACACACACACACACACACACACACACACACACACACATTCACACACCGTTGGTGGAGGAAACCACACAGGGCACCAACAACCCGCTCTTCAGGAACAGTTATGGGTTCGGTGTCTTGCTCAAGGACACTTTGAAGGAGGAGCTGCATGCATGGGGATCGAACCGGATACCTCCTACCTCCTTCTTGAGTCAAATCCACTCCATTGGGAATGGGGAATATATAAATGTACAGTAATGTGTTTGGGGGACAAGATAAACTAATGTTTGTTTGTTTTATCTCATTTCAAATCAGAGCCTCTGTAACAAAAGGGTCTTTCTTTCTTTTCCAGGGTGACCGCGGATTACCCGGGTTCAGAGGAGAGCGGGTACGATATGTCAAGTGGTGAAAGTTGAATGATACTTTTTGACTGCTTTATACCTTTTAATGTCCTTAAAATCTCTTTTTAATTATATTATTTACTGGTATACAGGTCTTCCGCTGTATCGTCTCTGTCGGGCGGAACCCCAACCTGTCCAAAACTGTCACTTTTCAGGATTTAAATGAAAAAATATCAGAAGTAGCAGATCTGCAAAGCGCCGCGTTTTGAGCTTGTAGATCTGCTACTTTTAATGCTTCTGTGTGATGCTGTAGTATGATCAAATAGGACATTTTATGAAAAAACACAAAAAGTTAAAATATGCAGATAAGAGGTTTCAAAAGTAGCAGATCTACAAGCTCAAATGTGGCCCGAAGTGACACATTTCGAGCTTGATGATCTGCTACTTTTGATGCTTTTGTGTGATGCTGTAGTATGATCAAGTAGGGCATTAAAGGGATAGTTCACCCCCAAAATGACTTTCTATCAATTAGTCACCCCGTGGAGACTTGAATTCATGGATATTTTTTAGTTTTTGTCGTGGGGTGACTATTGATAGAAAAAAAAGTTTTTTTGGGGGGTGAACTATCCATTTAATTTACAAAAGAACACAAAAATTTAAAATATGGAGATAGCAACGAGATATAGTCATAAAGGCTGAGCTCTATATAATTGTACTGAAACAAGGTGGTCGTTCCTTAACGTTGAGGCCATGGTTTGATTCCACAGGGGAGCGTTCTTCAGATCCAAGGACCTCGCGGATACAAAGGAACCAAGGGGGAAGCGGTACGTGTCCTCCAAGTTTAAAACCATTGGTTCTCAATGTGGGGTCCGGGGACCCCCAGGGGGTCCTTGGCGGGGTACCAGGGGGTCCCCAGCTAAATGAGTTGATATAAGTGTCACAATCATTTTAACCACCATTATTGTATACTTTGGGCTATTCAAAAATAGATATAATAGATGTACAAGCTCATAGCGTGGCACTGAATGTGGCGCTATGAGCTTGTAGATCTGTTATTATTGAAAAAGTATGGACATTTTTGCACATATTTGAATATTTAATTTATATATATATTTTTTCTAAAGCCAACATCTGTAACTCATATCTTTGCTTCTAGGGGGGTCCCTGGAACAAAATATTTTCAGATGGGGGTCCGTTGCCATATACATATAATTTTTGGGGGTCCTTGGCATGAAAACGAACCACTGGTTTAAACGAGTAGTTCAGTCAAAAAATTACTAATTTTCAATCAATTACACACCCCATGAAGCCTTGAATTCATGCAGATATTTTCGTTTTTGTCGCATTCCTGAGCCAATAATTTGATGACCGGCGGAGTCTCTGGTCTCCTACTGACCAACGACCCCGGGTGTCTGTGGCTAAAGGGGTCCGTGACATGAAAATTTATAAACCAGAACTACTTATTTACAGAACCTGGGTGTCTGCGCAGAACTTAACAAGTTATTTTCAATGTGTGACGTTGGGCTTGTTTCAGGGTCTGCTCGGCCCCCCAGGGTTCGATGGTGACAAGGGAGAGAAGGGTGAGGATGGACCTCCTGGAGCCAAGGTACAAACCAGCTCCAAACATGAAAAAGAGCTCTCTTTTTTTTGAGTAAACACCTGCACTCGTTATGCCGATTTTTCTAAATCCTTTAATTGGATTGGACAGGGCTGGGTTTGTTGTGATCACATTTCCGGGTGTACTCTTCTCCGGAAGTCAAAGGATCACTCATAGGTTGGCGAACAGCGCCATCTAGCGTAAACACTGAAAACACTGTTTTGACGTGTTACATGTCATTGGCACTGTGGGCATTGGAAAAAATGGACGTGTTACATGTCATTGGCAATGAATGAGGGCCATTCACACTGAGCTAACTATAAAAATATAGTTTTAAAACATTTTCTATGTCAAGTGGATGGCAGAGTTCACACAAACAAAAACTAAAATACAATGGTGAACGATATAG
>NC_139960.1:9538524-9608255 GCF_963454915.1 Gymnoscopelus microlampas
TTCCAAGGGGCGATTTAAGAAAACATGCCTCTGGTGATAAACCCGTCCCCTAATATTTGCATACTGGGCCCTGATTGGTCCCTCACTACTTCGGAGGGAGTGAAATCCAATCACAACTGAGCGGTGCCAGACCAAATCTGCCGAGGAGCATTTTCTCTTTGTCGCAATGGCAGATTTGTCTGGTTTCCAGGCTCTGTGTGTGTGTGTGTGTGTGTGTGTGTGTGTGTGTGTGTGTGTGTGTGTGTGTGTGTGTGTGTGTGTGTGTGTGTGTGTGTGTGTGTGTGTGTGTGTGTGTGTGTGTGTGTGTGTGTGTGTGTGTGTGTGTGTGGTCACGTCGAAGAAATTAATTTGTGCTCCGGCTGGTTGGCAAAACAAAATACAGTTTAATCAGAATACAGCGGTGAGAGATTTTGAGTGGAGTGGAGCATGGTGGAGAGGTGCTCCTCTCCACTCCACTCCACTTCACATGTCCCAGGAGAGGCTTGGCACACAGCATCATTCAAACTACTTCAAAAGAGTGAGTATAACGCCCATGGGCACAACACCATGCAGAGGGAGCTCCACTGATCTCACCCCCCCCCCCCCCCCCCCCAGATTCGGCACAAAAGTGGGGATGAATTCATTCTATTATTATGCCGCCAAAATATGGAATGCCCTAAGAACGGCCATCAAAAATGTGACTCCCTACCCCAGGGGTCTTCAACGTTTTCAGGCCAATAAGGACCCCTTCGCTGAGAGCGAGATAAAGCAGGGACCCCCATTATATATTGTGTAAAATATGTATTTTTTCATAGATTTCATAGGCAGCTTCATAGACTTGTTTCACAGCACTATCATGTTGGATTCATGATAATGTGTATTTCCAGACATTTAACCATACTTAAACAATGCTTAGTAAACCTGACCTTTCACTCTGTACTTAGTCTGCTCTTTTTCCCCCCTATACCAAACCACTTTGCCCAAAATAGCAGATCTACAAGCGCACAACGCCTCGCGCTGCGAGGCGTTGTGTGCTTGTAGATCTGCTATTTTTGGCTAAAGTTCTCCTCAGAATAGTGATGTTTGGGTGAAGTGGTTAATGTCAAAATCACATACAGATTTGGTGGACCCCCTGTAGTAACTCTGAGGACCCCCCTGTTGAAGACCTCTGCCCTACCCTCCTTCAAAACCGCCATAAGAGAGCACCTGTCTGGAATTTGCAACTGGACCTAGACAAGTCTTCTAGCTTGCCAAAATAAATGACCCCCCACTGTGTTTTGCTGTAAATATACTTGTACTGCTCCTCCATCTCTAGTATAGTATTGTATTGTATGTGTTTATATAACTTGATGAATTGAACAACATTTTTTAGTTTTTGTCGCATTCCTAAGCCAATAATTTGATGACCGACAGCGGTTCCGGTAGGAGACACAAAGAGTCTCCTTTGTGTCGCCTACCGGAAGCGCTGCCTACCGGTCCGCTCGTCATCAAATTATTGGCTTAGGAATGCGACAAAAACAAAAAATATCCATGAATTCAAGTCTCCATGGGGTGACTAATCGATTTTTTCGGGGGGGGGTGAAGTATCCCTTTAACCCTTTCTTCTACCCTGAGCCATCCCAGACTAGCAAAGTGTGTGTATAGTCCTTCTCTCAATGCCTTTGCCTGGCGTTTTAATCTGTACTTTTCATTTTTTTTCTCCTTCTGTTTACCAGGGAGAACGAGGCAGGAGGGGCAGAGCCAAGCCATGCCAGAGAGGACTCCCTGGCACGTCTGGCAAGAGCGGAGAAAACGTAAGGGCTGTGGTTTTCCAAGTTGGGGTTCGTCCGGGGACCCCCAGGGGTTATTGAGGGGGTTCCGGGGAGATACCCTAACCCCCAGCTAAATGACTGGTAACTCTGAGAGTGTACAAGTCTCAGAGTTATGGGGTGTCCGTGGCCTTTAATGCTGGGGGTCCTAAAACTGGGGAGGGGTCCTTGAAATGAAAAAAGTTTGAGTATCACTGCAGTATAAGGCACACTCCTCGAGCCCCAAACGCACGCACGCACACCGCGCACGCACGCACGCACGCACGCACCCACACACCCACACACGCACTTACTACTTACTTCAACGTTTTTTCAGCACAAGGACCCCCTAGCTGAGAGAGAGATGAAGCAGGGACCCCCCACTACATATTGTATAAAGTTGTGTTGCAGATTAAACTTTTTCATAGATTTCATAGATAGCTTCATAGACTTGTTTGACAGTAAACGGTGTTGGATAGGATTCATTGTATTTTCAGATGTTTAACCACTTAACCCCTCAATACTTAGTAAACCTGACCTTTGGCTATTTACTTGGTCGCTGTTTTTTCTCTCTACACCAAACTAATTTGCCGAAAATAGCCGATCTACAAGCTTGTAGATCGGCTATTTTTGACTAAAGTTCCCCTCAGAATAGGGATGCTATGGTTCAAGTGGTTCATGTAAAAAAAAAAAATATATATATATATATATATATATATATATATATATATATATATCCCATCTCACAAAGATTTGGTGGCCCCCCTGTGGTAACTCTGAGGACCCCCTCTATGGGGGTCCCGGACCCCCTGTTGAAGTCCCCTGGTATAAGGCGACGTATTTATGTATAAGTGGATGTCTGCTTATATCTTACAGGGGAACGCGGGGAATGAAGGAGGGAAAGGCGAGAAAGGCGAGCCTGGTCTCTCTGTGAGTGTTTTCCGACACATGCACACACACACACACACACACACACACACACACACACACCCACACACACTGAACAGAGTACCGAAGTCCTGACGTCACTCCCACTACCCCTGATGACTGTGGGTCACAGCTTTATTTTTAGTAGTGGAATTTCCATTGAGGAACCTGAGATCACATCATACTAAGAACTGTGTTCCAAAAATAAATAAGCCACCCTGGTGATTTTGTCAGGCATGTGACTCTGTGTCGTTTATGACATTGAGTTAGATTTGATAACGTATATGTTTGGAGAAAAAAAGAAGATATTTTTAGATAGTTGATGCGTAATGTCCATGAGTACAATCGCCGTGGTGATTTGTTTATTTCTGGAACACAGTTCATATGACGTGGTCTAAGATCCCCCATATGGCATTTTGGAGAGAAAACATTACGCTATGACCCAGGGGGATATAGCGTCCTCTAGCGGCAGTGATGTCAGACTTCGGTGCTGCACATGCATCCATATACAATCACATGCCTCGGGTTTATGTATAGTGCTTGGCAACGTGTCGTCACCACGGGGGGCGTGGCATAGTAGCTGTAGACATACTGGTGGGAGTCAATGTTAAGGCAACCTGTTTATCCCCCACCAAGATGTCCGCCGCTCCAAATGACCAAAAGTCGACTTGATTTTCGACTCATTCTCGTCTCGATTCTAAAAATATAATTGTATTTTTCTTTTTTTATTATAATTTCTTTTTAATTATTTTAAAATATATATATATATTTTTTTTTAAATGGCTTTTTCAAAAACGTTATAAACATTACTGTTTTACAAAATAGCCATTTCAAAATGTAAAAAAATATAAAATGTTTTCCAAATGGGAGAGGAACGGTGTGTGTCGTGGTCATAGAGATAGGTGTGTGGAACGATCGCCCCAAGACACACTCGCCCCATTTCTTACTGAGGTTAAGTTTAGTTGTACCTGGTGGCGACCAATCCCAGGTCGCCGGATTTTATCCGGGGGCGACTGACCGTTTTTGGGCGAGCATTCATGTCTTCGCTGAGTTAACCGGAACGCTCCGTAAGATGTTATAAAAGTTTATATCCAGACCATATAGCTACATACTGTTGAACGCGTTGTTACTATTATTATTTGGCATCGGGAAGGAGAGCTGAGTCTGACATCATTTTTGTCAGACGTAGGCCTCGTTAGTTATCAGCTGCTGTAAAACACATCTATCTACTAAATAAAGTCTCATTTTTATTATCATTAGGGCTTTGATGCAAAAAAAAGAAAAGAAAAATTGATCGACACATCGATAAATGCCCTCGGCATGTCTACTCGCAAAATATGAGTCGTTTCCCATCCCTAGTATGTATACATGCATTATTGAATGCCATCGACTTTTGAATCCTGACTCTCTCTGTCTCAAGGTTGAAGAAGTGAAGGATCTAGTCAGTCAAGAGGTGGTCGAAAAGTGTGGTGAGTGAGTGTGTGTGTGTGTGTGTGTGTGTGTGTGTGTGTGTGTGTGTGTGTGTGTGTGTGTGTGTGTGTGTGTGTGTGTGTGTGTGTGTGTGTGTGTGTGTGTGTGTGTGTGTGTGTGTGTGTGTGTGTGTGTGTGTGTGTGCGTGCGTGTGCTTGAGTGTGTGTGGCGTGTGCTACCAGAGGTCCCGTGGTAGTGTGCCATGATGGCGCCCGTGCGGTGCCATCTGTCGTGTACCCTCAGAGGAACACACGCCACGGTGCCAACCACGACGGAGCCATTCACAAACGCTACGTCGCTGTTAACCCATTACAACCGGGAAAGCATTCGTGTCCCCACTTTAACCCTTATTTTTATACGTTGGCTATTCAAAAATAGCAGATGTACAAGCTCATAGCTATGAGCTTGTACATCTGCTATTTTGGAAAAATCGTGAAAATGTGCGCAAATCTTTGAATATATATATTTTTCAAAGCAATTTTTTCAAATATGTCAAATATTTGCTTCTGGTGGATCCCTGGAACAAAATATTTTTGAGATGGGGGTCTGCGGCCAAATACATATAATTTTTGGGGTGAAATGAAAAGGTTTGGCAACCACTGATATTATATCAATATAAGTGTTTCAGAAAACTGTTAGGACTCTGAAGACATTTGTAGGATCCCCCAGAAGCAAAGATTTGAGTTGATTTTTTTTTTTAATATGTGCATCTTTTATTCGTGAAACATGTGGTGAGTTAAAAATGTTTGCTTAAAAAACATATATATTCAAAGATTTGCACACATTTTAACAATACAAATTGTATAAATATCAGATCTACAAGCTCGTAGCGCGGCACTCTGTGCCGCACTATGAGCTTGTAGATCTGCTATTTTTGAATAGCCCAGAGTATACAATAATGGTTATAGCTAAAAATCTAAAATGACACAGTATGCGTTCCCGCATTGAATGGGTTAAACCAGCAGAACCAACACAGCACTTTGTCAGCACAAAGTCATGGTGGGTTTTCACGTTGGCTCAGGTCTGGCTGTGTGAGTCAACGTGATCCCCACACATACATTAACCACTTAAAGAAGAATATGTTTTCACACTTTTAGAGCATACTTGTAGATCTGCTATTTGTGTGTATGTCTCAGTGGTGGAAAGTAACTAAGTACATGTACTCAAGTACTGTACTTAAAGGGATATTTCCCTTTCAGAAAAACTTTTGGTGATTTCATCATCTACTCAGGCCTTTGTGAACCCCCCAGACAGTTTTTAAGTTGCTCGATTCAGTATTTAGATATTTGATTTTCATTTTATCAGACACGCCCCCGTCCTATACAAACCCATTGTAACTTTAAACTCCATTTTAAACATGTTAGATTTATCAAAAACACCTGTCCTTGGTTCTGGTGACTCACCCTGCCCTCCTAATACATGAGGGGGCCGTGTTTCTCCGAGATTTTTTTCATTTTCCAAAAAAATCCCAATACTTTTACTTCTACTCCACTACATCTCAGAGGCAAATATTGTACTTTTACTTCACTACAATTATTTGAAAACTTTAGTTACTAGTGACTTTGTAGATTTAGATTATTTAGATTATTACAAAACATACATTAACCCTATTATACATTATTACCCTAAATACAGTACATTTCGGCCATTTGAAAATAGCCGATCTACAAGCTCACAATGTGAGCTTGTAAATCTGCTATTTTCAAAAGATTTTTATACACTTGAAAACGTGAAATGGGACATTCTGCATAATGAGTACTTTTACTTTTGGTACTTTAACTTGGTGTGCATGTGTGTGCGTGTGCTCGTGTGCAGGAGTGGATTATCAGTTCATAGTGAAGTCGTTGGACCCGGACAGTGAGGGAGTCGGGGCTGACAATGACCCCAGCCTCCATGAGGAGGTACGTGATGAAGACCGGAGGGAGGATCCCAGCAGCCCCCCACCTCCTCCTGCTGTGATCCTTGCAGAAGAGGGGACCCCCGTCACTGCTGGTGAGAGACACACTGTCCAAATTCAGTTGCTACCTCTTTATTTAGTGTTGATTTAATTCTGACAGTTTACACATGGACCCACAAAGGTCCATTTGAGGGAGGGAGCTGGTCCAGCTGGCTGCCATAGACAATGTATTTCACCAAACTTCCGGTTCCAGTTTTGGCTCCCATGCGTCAATGGCGTCAGCCCGGCCCTATAGGCTGACTTTATCTTGTTTTATACATACCTTGGCTTTGCCCTGAGTTGGCCCCCCTAGTGTCAGTTTGCTTAGCTCTATAGTTCTGAGTGCCTGGCGCAGCCACTTTGTCTGTGACATGGGGTAGATCCCCGTAAAGAATCATGTGTGAATTGAATACATTTTAGTGAATAGAATGCTATTTTGTCCAATCTGTATGGTAGAGTATATTAATACAATGTAACTTATACAATTGGGGTGGTTGTATTTGCTCTCCCTGCTCTTCTGTTGAGACATTTAGAGAATGTAGATCCTGTGTCTATAGCTTAGACAAGACCTTTGACATGATCCTGTTTCTTGGTTTGACAAAAATTGTCGGACGGTCAAAGTTCAGCCTGCCCCGAGCAAGCGGGCAGGCTCTATTAGCACAGCGGTAAAAACCTATACCGAACAAGTGAGTGAAAGTCAGTTGCTCCACAAATGGGTCATTAGCCTGTGCGTAGCCCTCAGGCAGTGTTGCCAGATTCTGCGAGAGAAATAAGCAACCAGGGTCTTTGAAAACAAGCCCAAAAGAAGCCACATGAGCACTTTAAACCCTATATAAATCTTTGATATATTTGAATATTTGAAAATAGCCAATCGCGAGGCGACACGTTGTGAGCTATTTTCATAAAGAATCTTGAGAGAAATGTGAAATTGTTTAAATATTACAATATACACAAATCTGGTACAGGGGCACAAATACACGGAAAATTACATATTCATTTGGGGTTTCCTTGACATGAAAATGTTTGAGAACCACTGGTTTAAACAGCATTTAGGAGGCAGGCCCCAAATAAGCAACTACACTTTGGAAACAAGCCCAAAAAAACACAACCCGCATGAACTACCAATATTTACAAGCAACTTAACAGAAAAACAAGCCCAACGTCGCATATAATAAGCGGACATGGCAACACCGTTCGTAGCCCTCCGGCTAGGCTAGCTCCATGGTCTGCGTAACCCTCAGGCTCCTCCATGCATCCCAATTTACTGTAATCCCTACACAGTATGTGAGAGAATCTGTGAGTCACAGCTAAATAAATCAAAGCATTTCCCTGACATTGCCAGTAGTCAAATGTTCCCATGTTTATGTATTTACAAACCCAAATCATTAGAATGGAGAGCATTCTTAGATTAGATGTTGCAGGACATAAAAATACATAATATAATATAAAAAGAAAGGAGCGCTGCACGGAGTGTGGACTACATACAGGGCCGTGTGGGCAGCTGTCAGGACGCGAGCGTAATGTGTAACATTGTTTTCTCACTCAACAGTAAACAAACCAAAATACAGTAGGCCTATAAAGACCTTTAAGACCTTTGCAATCCCTCAAAAAACGAATAATAACACCATTAGTCCTACTACGTCAAAAGGAACAACAAATTATAGGCCTACTATAAAAAAAATCAAACATTAGCCAAATTGTCAAATATTACACCTAAGAAAGAGGCAACTCCTCGCATTGAGGCGTTGTGAGTTCGGCTATTTTCACAATATTTATCTGTGGAACCGAGTCAATGAAAATGCCCAGCGTACTGAATTGGACAAACATATAGGCTTTAGGAGCCCTCAGTCTTCAAAAAAATTACTTGAGTAAAAGTACAAAAGTGTTGTTATCAAAATGTACTTAAAGTACCAAAAGTAGAAAGTAGAATGTATCGCGACGTATTGTGAGCTTGTAGATCGGCTAGTAAATGTACTTAGTTACTTTACATCACTGCCTCCAGGGACGTGCACAGATAGACTCTAGGTGGTGCTAAAGCACCTGCTCTTTGCCCTCTTGACCAGAAGTGCCCTTTTGAAAAAAAGGGAAAAAAAGTTTTTTTTTTCCAGTTTACAGCAGGGGTCTTCAACAGGGGGTCCAGGACCCCTAGGGGGTCCTCAGAGTTACTACAGGGGGTCCGCCAATTCTTTATGTGATATGATTTTTCTTTTTATCATAACCGCTCGAAACCTAGCATCCCTTTTCTGAGGAGAACTTTAGCCAAAAATAGCAGATCTACAAGCCCACAACGCCTCGCGCTGCGAGGCGTTGTGGGCTTGTAGATCGGCTATTTTTGGCAAAGAGGTATAGGTGTAGAGGGAAATGTACTTGAGCACCTGCCCCTCAAAATGTCTGTGCACGCCACTGACTGCCTCCCAGTAACATGACCAGTCGGTTTTCTTTCTGACCAGTAGGTTCTGCTGGGGAGGTGCTTGTGGAGTTGACCCAGCGTCAGAGGAGAGAGACAGTTGGAGTAATAAAGTCTCTTCCTGGTGAGTCAGACAAACTCTCCCTCTTTTCAACATTATTTATTTATTTTAATGTGTCGTCTTTTATTTTATTACTCACCCTAGTTTGTCGTGTTTCTTTCTTTCACTTTCTCCCTTACTTTGACACGTTGACATGTGAGGGCGCAACGTGGGAGAGAGAGAGAAAGCGATATAAGACCACACTTTAATCCAAGGATCAAAGTGTGTGTGTGTGTGTGTGTGTGTGTGTGTGTGTGTGTGTGTGTGTGTGTGTGTGTGTGTGTGTGTGTGTGTGTGTGTGTGTGTGTGTGTGTGTGTGTGTGTGTGTGTGTGTGTGTGTGTGTGTGTGTGTGTGTGTGGGTGCACATTATGTGTTGGAAAAGTGTAGAGATCAGAGATTAATGAGGATCTATAGGCGTCTCTCTCCCTCTCCAATGTGTCAGTTTTTAGATCTGCCTTATTTCAGGGTGAATCTGAAAGAGTATATGAACTTGGGAGGTATGCATTAGATGAGATGAACTCTATAGATGAGTTTAATTAAGTTTGTATACTGTTTTCATCTGGTTATGCTTGTTTTTTTATGACATGAAT
Organism: Gymnoscopelus microlampas; assembly: GCF_963454915.1. NCBI lineage: Eukaryota > Metazoa > Chordata > Actinopteri > Myctophiformes > Myctophidae > Gymnoscopelus > Gymnoscopelus microlampas. The sequence continues at coordinate 9,547,722 of NC_139960.1, forward strand.
TCTTCTAGTTTTTAGGCTTTATTTATTTTTAATTGATAATGAGTATTTTTCTGCACTATTTATTTGTTCTTGTATGAATTGTTGCTATTATTTACTAGGAGAAACCTGATTTTCTCCTTTTTTTCTAAAGCTGCTTGCAGATGGAAAATAAATGACAAATAAAGCAATCTTGAATCACACATTTCTCTCATCATTGTTAAAGGGATAGTTCACCCCCAAAATTACGTTTTTCCTGTCGATTAGCGACCAGCAGCGGTTCCGGTAGGAGACACAAAGAGTCTCCTTTGTGTCTCCTACCGGAACCGCTGCCTACCGGTCCGCTGGTCATCAAATTATTGATGACCAAGTCTCCATGGGGTGACTAATCCATAGATTTTTTTTTTGGGGGGGGGGGGGTGAACTACAGTATGCCTTTCAGTTGTTCTCTCCTCTCCTCTCCCTCTCCTCTCCTCTCTTGTCCCTCTCCTCTCCTCTCCTCTCGTCTCTTCAGACTCCTCCATTGACCGCTGTTTTGAGCCCATGTCCGAGGGCAGCTGTTCAGAGTACGTGTTGCTGTGGTACTTCCATCCTCGCTCGGAGGACTGCAGGCCGTTTGTGTTCGGAGGCTGTGGAGGGAACGGGAACCGCTTCCCCACTAGACAGGAGTGTCAGAAGTTGTGTGGAAATCCCACGACAGGTATATAGTGGCCATATAAACCCAGAGGTTCTCAAACCTTTTCATGTCAAGGACCCCCAAAATGATATTGTATTTGGCTGCGGACAAAATAATCAATAGGATGACAGTGTATGAATGTTCCTCATTGAAACACTTGATTTCTACAGGTCCTGGACCCCGGAGGTGAAACTAGCTGACCAACAAGAAACATATTTGTACATGAGGGTGTAAAATGTTTGTTTTTATTTGTGTATATATTTGAGAGAGTAGCGCAGCAATCACGTTTTGTATGTAGAATAAAGAATTCTTGAAGATTCCATGTAAATGTCACAAATGTATTCAACTTTATGTAGGTAAATTAGCCTTATATTTGTCTATTTACACATTTTGAATATTGAACATACTGATAATGATTTTGTTTTTTATTAAACAAGTCTTTATACTTTTGCGATGTGCTTGTGTTTACTTTATCCCTCCAAATGGAAGAGCCAATCGGCATCTGTCAATTATGTTGATTCTGACAGCAAATTTTTATTTCGTTTTAGTCATAATCTTTTGAATGAATTCCATTTAGTTTTGGTCATATTTCAGTCATCTGAAATGTTTTAGTTTTTGTCTTTAGTTGACTAAATAACATAAGATTATAGTCGACTAAATCTTATGTTGATTTAGTCGACTAAAATATATTTTGTCGGTGCCTTGATGGCGTCGTAATCAAGGGCGCCGATACTGTGGGTGCCTCAGGGCTAAAGCACCGATAACCTTTATATCCAGGGGTGCACATAACTGGTGCGCAGGTGCGCATGCGCACCCAAAATAAAAAATGCGCACCACATCAGGCGACGCGAGGCGCTTTTGCGCACCAACAGCTGGGACAGGAATTTCCAAGCTTTTATTTTTTAGCAAAACTAAAAAATAAAAGCCTGGAGATCGAGGCTAGGAATTTACTTCCTGAAGCCACACTCACGCAATCACTCTAAAGCACCCGTCGGCCCCATGTACAGCCATTAGGCACAGGGGTAGAGATATGACTCGCGTCGCCTCGCATCGCCTCGCATTGCCTCGTTGCGTGCACGCAGCCAGCAGCGGCTGTTAGAGGCACTCGTCACCGATGATGAACGCACCGTAATGGTGCAAAATATGCCGCGAACGTCCCAATCTGGCGGATAAAATCAGCGCAGCAGCACAGGGCACCAACCTTGGGGGCTTTATCTAACAGCATGAGAAAAAAAAAACGGCGAAAATCGGCGGAATTTAGAAGCAGAGCGTCCTTTTTTTCTCGCCCCCCGGTTGACAAAACTGTCCGGTGGGCACCGTGCTGCACCCCCCCCCCCAGTTGACAAAACTGTCCGGGCTGAACCCCCCCCCCCCCCCCCCCCCCCCCCCGTTGACAAAACGGGACGGGCGCCATGCGCACCAAGTCACATGTCCAGGTGCTCTTCTGCGTACCAGACCTAAAAAGTTATGTGCACCCCTGTTTATATCACCCTAATTGATAATCAACCTCAGGCCACACAGAATTCCTCCATTTTTCAAGATGGCTGCGAGTTTTATGACTAAATGACTGGTGGTCATCTTGAAATTTTAGGAAATATGCGTGGTCAGGGGTTGATTATCAATTAGGGTCATATGAAGGTCATCTGTGCCAAATGTCATGCATGTATCACCAACTGAACAATCATGTATTGAAAACAGCAATTTTCCGCCTGACTAACACGCGACAATGTGAATCAACGCGACCGGGATGGTTAACCAGGCAGGCTTTTGGCTTCTTTCCGAACCGAGTTTAAAGTCCGGCCAAAACCATGTTCACTTGAATGGAGTGTAAATGCTTCTGGCAGCCAGCAAGGGGGGGAAATAGCGACATCTGCTGGGCCACTAATGGGAACTGCAGGGAATTTCGTTCCTTCCGTGTGAGCCTCAATTTCAAGAGCTCTCCCTTGCCGCCTGGCTTGTCTCCCTGCATCTCTCCCACACAACAGTGACACTGTGAAGGTACATATGTCCAGCCTGGAGGGGGTGGTATTGTCCAGGCAGGGAGCCAGGTGGCCGTGTCAGAGGACTCACCACCAGCAGACAGACGTCAGGGTAGCAGGGGATTCCGACATGGGCGTGCGTTGGTGTGTTTGTGTGTGGGTGGGACGGGACGCGTGGAGGGAGTTTTCTGAAAGTAAAGCTATAAAGTGGGGTCCCCGTGAGAACCAACGGGCTAGCCAACACCAGCTCAGGACTCCTGAATCGCTGACCTCCATACTCTCCTATCTAGCATCAGGGTCTTGGGCTCTACAGTGTTGGTTAAGCTGTCACGCCTCAGTGCATCTACGTAGGTGGTGCGCTTCTTGCCTTTCCTTGCTTTGTCCTGGTTTGTAAGGACAGCACAGATAGACTCTAGGTGGTGCTAGAGCACCTGCCCTTTGCCCTCTTGACCAGAAGTGCCCTTTTGAAAAAAAGAAAAAAATGTTTTCAGTTTACAGCAGGGGTCTTCAACACGGGGTCCGGGAACCCTAGGGGGTCCTCAGAGTTACTACAGGGGGTCCGCCAAATCTTTATGTGATATGATTTTTCTTTTTACCATAACCACTCGAAACCTAGCATCCCTTTTCTGAGGAGAACTTTTGCCAAAAATAGCAGATCTACTAGCGCGAGGCGTTGTGGGCTTGTAGATCTGCTATTTTTGGCAAAGAGGTATAGGTGTAAAGGGAAAAAAGAGCAGACCAAGTAAACAAAAAAAGTATAATCTTAAACACAATTTTATACAATATAGAGGGGGTCCCTGCTTCATCTCTCTCTCAGCTAGGGGGTCCTTGGCCTGAAAATGTTGAAGACCCCTGGTTTACAGTATGTAGCCCATGGTGACATCGATCAATTCTGGATTAAAAGCTTGAGCTTCTAATATATTAACAATTCCCCAAAATGTGCGTTGCAATTTTCTTCTATAAATCTCACACTGACACTACTAAGGCAGCCGGCGGTTCCGCGCACCGCGCACGGTGCCCTTTTTTTTTTACTTGAGCACCTGCCCCTCAAAATGTCTGTGCACGCCACTGGTAAGGACCCCCTTAACACTGAGTGTACAAATGGATCTGTAAGGGTCCATTTGTACCGACCTGTAAGCGTCCATTTGTACATTTGGTCTGGGATGCTCACAAAAACCAGAGTGGATGTTAAAATGACCCCCAACAAGTTTGAAAGTGAAATTTCCCTAAGATTGGATCTTTGAACCTCTCACACTAGAGGATAATCATGTCCGACACTTACTCCCGATCTAGGCTGGGGTACGGAACGGAACGGAACAGAAGTGAAGAAAATATGCATAAAATAACCAAATTTGAGGTTAATTGTGAATGCTAGGGGGTGGCAAAATGCCATTCCCTGCATGGGACTCCAAATGACGCCCCTGCATATGAGAATTATTTGTTTTGGCAAGAGGGCAATATACCACTCACAATCTACTCAATCTAGATGTTTTAAGTCCAATGCCTTCCTTCGAGCTAATAATAACAGAACGTTGGTTGCTTCTTTTCAAACTGATTGTTACGCCTCTTAGTCGGACAAATCCTTCCTTCCTACACCGTCACCATGACGTATTTTTCTTTCCTTTTTTTTTACACTGATCAAAAGCCCGCCTGGTTTCTTCACCCTAATTAATCTGCACAACCCACTACAATACAGATCAGAAAGGACTGCTGTGTTTTAATTGGCATTTCAGTTCTATGACATGTCCTATTCAAGTGACAAATCAAACAGGACGTCAGTGACGCATTAAGTCATAGTCTCGGGATGCGTATGGGTTCAAAGAAGTCCCCGCAAATTAAAATGGGGACAGGAAGCAGTTCAGAGGCACTAAATATCGCATCACTGTCGGGTGTTAAGAATGTCCAAAACCCTTTTTCAGGACATGTAAAAAAAATAACCTGTGGGTTCCAATGGATCGTATTAAGGTAGTTTTATTATTTAGTCCATTGGTTCTCAAAGTGGGGTCCGGGGACCCCCAGGGGTACTTGAGGGGGTTCCAGGGGGTCCCCAGCTAAATGATGGACAGGAACCAAATGGACCCTTATGGGTCTGTAACTCTGAGAGTGTACAAATGGTTGGGTCCATTTGGTTCCATTTGTACACTCTCAGAGTTAAATTAACATTGATTTTACAATATGAATTGGGGTCCCAGAGATATAAATGCTATTAAATGGGGGTCTGTAGCCCTAATGCATGTCAAACTGGGGGGTCCTTGAAATTAAAATGGTTGAGAATCACTGCTAGGGCCGTAAAAAATCTTCTCTTATGGGGGTCCCTGCTATATCTTTTCAAATGGGTGTCCGCGGGCTAATAAGTGTCCATTTGGGGGTCCTTGGCATGAAAAGGTTTGAGAACTACTGATTTAGTCACAAGGGATACAAGAAGAAGCACTAAGAAAGAGTGGGCACCCCAATGTAAAATTAGCTATTTTGTTCTAAATGTAAAAAAGGAAATTTGAAAAATGGTCGTAATGTAAGGTATACATGATGTGAACATGCACGGTACATCATTATCATACCTCCTTCAACTTCTTGTTAATGCCTAAAATGATTGGACAGATTTTATAGCAATTTGTAGCAATTTCTATTAAAATCTTCTTGTTACCGTCACAAGCACTTGTTAATACTGTATTTTTCATTGGATACATGTGTACTTAAGTAAAAGTATCAATACTGCAATGTAGAAATACTATGTTACAAGTAAGAGTGCGGAATTAAAAATGTACTAGAGAAAAAGTACAAAAAGATTGTATCAAAATGTACTTAAAGTACCAAAAGTTCAAATTACTTTACACCAGGCATGTCAGGGGCCGCACCTGTCTGCAAATGGTACCAGGGCTGACATCAAATGATGTGTAATCTCAGCAGATGTGTGCTGGTAGGTCGCTCAAAACAAGAGCGATTACCAACAGAAGCATATTGAGGGATTTTGGCACATTTTCGGGGGGGGGGGGGGGGGGGCGCTACGGTCTACCCACACATTTAGCTGTGTTGCGCATTCCACAAATGCCCGATCCTTACAAGCTGTACCTCGTTGTAAAGCTGAGTAATCAACGATAAAAAATGATATAAAACACGAGAAATAATCGACTGAAGTTACGTTTCCGAATCTTTGGTAGGCAGTTTTGTAAATATAGTTTATTTATGGATTTCTTTGGATTTTTGTTTTTGTGGAGCATATTTTCATAGTGGGTTCTTGACTTAATTGAGCCCCCTTGTTGACTCAATGAGCCCACTGCTCACTTTGTTTATGAATTATTGAATAAGCCAAACACATTTATTTCCACCCATAAGCTAGATGTACATCCACACAGTCTGTGTCTGCTTTTATTTTTAGCATTGGAAGATTGTAATTATTATTATTTATCTCGTAATGCAAATCAAGACTTTAATTCATTAATATGAACTTCACTTTATCACCAGTTCAGGAGCCATGAATGTTTCGTAGAGTGTTGAGTAGGTGAACTAAGCTTATGAATTGTTACAGCATCTAGCACTTATTGCAATGTATTTAAAACAATAAAGTACTCCTTTTAATTTTACATGAACCATACACTTGAACCTATATCATCCCTATTTTGGGGGTATAACATTCGCCGGAAATGGACGATCTACAACACATCACGCTGCGACCGCGTTGTGAGCTTTTAGATCGGCTATTGTTGGCGTAGTGATTTGGTGTAAAAGTTTACAAAGGAAATGTTTTAATTGCATGCTTTTACTTAATTAAAAATTCCATTTGGTGGTTTAATGGTGTAATTATTATTACATTCAGAAAAACAACTAACGCACATCCTCTGTTCTTTGGTGCTGAGCCAAAGGAACAGTAAATTCAATGCATCCCCTGATCAAACAGGCAGGCTCTATTATCACAATGGTAAAATTTCAGCACTTGCACTGGAAACTATGTTCAAATCTAGGGTAGAAGAGGAAAGTTCAGTCCCCCCCTCCCTCCTTGACTCTTTATCTTTATGTTTGTCCACTCATTTTATATGTCCATGGCAAAAATAGAATTTTGACAAAAATGTCCACTACAAGCCAGCATGGCGATGACCCCTTGATTATAGGTATCTGCCCCCTCCTCTCTGTCGTTACATTTACAATAATGTTAACTTATAGCTATCTGCCCCCTATAGGTCTCGTTCTCTCTCTCTCTCCAGTTACAATACTGTTCTCCCTCCCACTTGTATTGTAGACCATTAGCTTAGGTCACTTATATCTGGATCCACTTACATCTCTTTGTGCACCTTCTGAAAATGACGATTGACGTTTGAAGTAGTTGCAATTCCATCTGTGATTTACATAATGCTTTACATGATGATTTGCATACTGCTTTTCTTGTCTTGTCTTCCACCTCGTAATCTTTAAAAACGAACGATATAGCTGCTGGAGTCGACATTTTATTCCACCTGGCTGCCAGCAGCGGTGGCAACACGTGTAGCACAGGCATTACTACATTATGACAGGTGTCACTGACGGCCAGGATTCCTGACTAAAAACATTAATAGTTCATTTGACACTTTTTAAACATTTTAATATTTCGGCTTGCTGTAAGGTAGTGAAAAGACTTGAATTCTCAAGTCAAGAGGGCTCAAGTCAAGTCACAAGTCTTTGGCGTTCAAGTCAAGTCACAAGTCTTTGGCGTTCAAGTCAAGTTTCAAGTCTTTGGCATTCAAGTCCAAGTCTATTTTTGATGGTACCAAGCAAGTCTAAAGTCATCAAAATCGGGACTCGAGTCCAAGTCGAGTCTCGAGTCCAAGTCCCCACCTCTGCCATCAGCACAGTAATTTGATATAGCATCAAAATGAGTTTAACCACTTTAACCCCATAACCTCCATCAGCTGTTTACAAAGAAAAATTAAATAGAAATGTGACACGCACGCACGCACGCACGCACGCACGCACGCACGCACACACACACACACACACACACACACACACACACACACACACACACACACACACACACAGCAAATCAATCATATACTCTTGAAAAGAAAAAAGCTAGGCTACTGTATAGGTATATACTGTAGACAAACATGTAGACTATAATATAGTTACATTTGCTTTATTTGCAGAAAAAAATAATCCTTTGTTTCAAGTACAAAAATAATCTGAGGAGGTGTCCCATACAGTATTCAGCAACCTTGAATTTATTATTAATGATCCTTTGACATGTGACTTGATCCCTGGATTTCTTCTTCATCATTTCATCATTTCAAAGAAACAGTGTTTTAACAGAATAATGTTCTCATTTACTTCATTTATTTATCTTGTATTACATTATTCTTGTCATGTTGGGTATGAAGTCCTGTACCTGTTTGTATGTTTGTCTGTACCTATGGAAAAATAAAAAATAAGTATATGTACATAGAGGGTTAGTTCTGCCAAACAAAATGAGTCACCCCATGGAGACTTGAATTCATGGATATTTATTTGTTTTTGTCACATTCCTAAGCCAATAATTTGATGACCAGCGGTTCCGGTATAGAGACAGAACCGCTGCCTACCAAAAAAGAAGTCTTTTTGGGGGTGAACTATCCCTTCAAGTGTACATTTCCCTTCCTAAGCCTTCTCTCATATGCTGAATAAAAAAGTTAAAGGAAAAAATCACATTCATGAAGCTGTCACTCTTTCAGTATCAAATCAAACACAATCAACTCGTCAAATAGCCTGTCTGTATGTCCAAAAAACATCAATCATATCATTAAAAAAAAACATTTAAAAAATAGTAGACATTTGCAGATCTACAAGCTCACCTCACCATCACATCACTCACAACCTGTTGTGAGCTTGTAGATCTGCTCTTTTCACTACGTTTGAGCTACACACTCTTGTATGTTGAAGTAGTGCATTCATTTATGAAAAGAAACATAAAAAGTTGAAATGTTATGGAGATACAAGGTTTCTGCCCGACAGCAGCGCTAGAATATGCTCCTTTGAAGAAATACATTCATTTAAAATTCCCAAATAGACATAATCAGCTACTACTCTGTTTGGATACAGATAGGTGGGCACTAGGGACATCTGGGCACCTCGATGTAGCCTAAATGGGATATTTTGTCCAAAATGTTAAAAAATAAAATATTTGAAAAAGGGTCTATAGTAAAGTATACATGATATGTATATGCCATGCACGGTAGGCCTACGTCATTATCAGACTTAATATCCTTCAACGTCTTGTTTATGACCCAACATGATTGGATATCATAGCCTAATCATTAATACTTTACTTGACTTTTTTTTAAACATTATTTGTTTTCAACATTTTTGGGGAAAAATTGCCAATTTAACACCAAGGTGCCCACTCTCCCTGCTTGGCCACCTAGTATGCTGTTACCACATAACTTAGGGGGGGAAACGTTTATTTTGATGTCGATGGAAACCGCTAAAGCACACGTATCATCATGGCTTGTCGACAAACACGAGTATCTAGCACATAAATGTTCATTTATGCTTTAAGAAAGGTTGACTAATAGACCCCAATATCATAACTTAAGTTAAAAAGTGTCACAGATCATCACCTTCATCATCATCATCCATCCATTCCTCACTCATAAGCACATAAGTGTCACTTCCTGCGTCCTATCTGTGCCAGGAGACGCGCGTTGTCGGCGGCTTTGGCGCGCAGACTCTTGGCTTTGGCGATGTCGAACAGCACGTTCATGATGTTGGTGGGGACGTCCAGGGACAGCGTGAACTTACTCCTCCGGTCTCCTCTCACGCTGTTCTGCTGCTGCAGCATCTTGCTCCGGAGCTTCGTCTGGCTGAGGAACCTGTAGTTGGCAGGAGAATGAGGAGCTCCGGATGAGGAGGAGGTCCGTCTTTCTCTCGACTCGGACGACGACGACGAGGAGGAGGAGGAGAGAAACTCCGCGGATCTGAACAAGGAGTCCCAGTCGGCTGCTGCTGCGTCTTCTCCTCCGGCTCCTCCGCTCCTCCGCACCGCGGCTCCGTAGACGTGGTTGCCGCAGAGAAGCTCCTGCGCGCGGGTCTGGTGAGGGGAGGACAGCCGCAGACACAGGCTGCTGCTGCTGAGGCTCAGGCAGGAGGTGTGAGAGGGGGCGCATAGCACCGAGAGGAGCAGCGCGGTTTTCAGGGACGACAACATGTCCTGAGAGAGATGGAGGGAAGGTGTTAACTGTGCATAATAATTCATTTTGACCTCCTCACAGTTCTTAATAAACAGAGAGAGTATTGATGAAAGTAAATAGCCTACATAGTTCAATTTAGCTGACAGCTGTTCGGAAATTCCCGCTGGTTGTAGAATAAAGTGAACAGTCAGATGTGTACTAGTAGCCTAGTAGTTGTCGTAGTAGTAGAAGTAGTAATAATAATAATAATAATAATAATAATAATAATAATAATAATAATAATACAAAATGTGAAATACAATGTAAAAATAACTTACCAATTGTAGTCTACCCTGGAATACAATCCTATGAAGTTATCCTGATTATTAATATCTCAAAACAGATAGTTTGTGCTGAATGGGTTCCCAGATCGTCTTGCAGTAAATAACAACTATTGTACAATTAAACTGTTAAGTAATGACCTACACTAAAAACAGGTTACAGGTTCCTCTACCGTCGCTGCAGGCTGTGTGTGTGTGCAGCCAGGTTCATTGTGATACAGAAGGCACGGTGCAGCAGAAAGCCACACGTTAAAACATCCATGTATGATGCGCAACACAACCAACGTCATTCTCTTGACATTTCTAAGGGTGGTGTGTGTGTGTGTGTGTGTGTGTGTGTGTGTGTGTGTGTGTGTGTGTGTGTGTGTGTGTGTGTGTGTGTGTGTGTGTGTGTGTGTGTGTGCGCGCGCGCGCGCGTGGGTGTGTGTGGGTGCGTGATGCACTATTGACAACAGAACACCCCGCCAAAGTGACGCACTTTACGCACGATTTTACGATTTTACGCACCAGATATTTTCCATGAAGAGCGTCTCTAGGGGTCTAGAGACGGGGTTTTTCAGACAAAGGACCCCTTAGCAGAAGCAGACAGAGAGATGAAGGAGGGAAATCCGTGTACCTTTCTTCCAGAAAATCGTGTTGCATATTAAACCTTTTCATGGATTTCATAGCTTCATAGACTTCATTGTTTGTTGACTTATATCTTTTCTATTGATATGTTGGATTCATGTTAGTATTTTCAGATATTTTAACCACTTTAAACCCTCAATACTTAGTAAACTTGACCTTTCACTCTTTCACACTGTAGCCTACTTGGTCTGCTCCCCCCCTACACCAAACCTCTTTGCCAAACATAGCCGATCTAGCTCACAACGGCTTGCAGCGTGGGTTGTGAGCTTGTAGATCTGCTATTTTTGTGTAATGTTCCCCTCAGAATAGGGACGCTATGGTTCAAGTGGTTAATGTACAATACAAAACAAGATATAACACAGTAATATTATACCAGGTTGCTTGTTTCTCTCACTAAACATGGAAACGTTTTACCACATGGTTGCTTATTTCTCTCACTAAACATGACAACGTTTTTAGATCCCATATTATGAGAGGACATTGAGCAACAGAGCCACTTACCATAGAGTTACATACAGTGGACGAACCATAGAGGTATAATATAACTAGAGGGCGGATTGCCCCGCCCCCAACTATTCATTTCAATGAAAGTGCTCACTGGCGTTTTGAAGCACCCGGAAGTCTGCCGGAAGTAGAAATATTGGGTTGTTTTTGAGTCGTTTCGAGCAGCCTTAGAGTTATGAGCATGCGCACTAGTGTCCTTTTTGCGTCCTCCGTCACAAACTAGGCTACCTCCCGCCTGCAGTTCCAGCTTTGGCCACTGGGGCGGCGGCTTTAATGTTTCTCAGCAACTCTGGGGTCCTGGGCCGAACACAGTATTGTGGGTCGTCTTTCGATCCGAGAGGACATTGAGCCCCCATTTTCTAAAGGACCAGCCAATGAGGAAAAAGTGACGCAAAGGTCAGGAGCCAGTGTAGATGTAGACCAGGTTTTGCAACCTGGTAAAAACTAATCCTATAACACAAAGATTTGGCAGCCCCCTGTAGTAACTCTGTCTCTGAGGACCCCCTTGGAGTCCTGGACCCCCTGTTGAAGACCCCTGGTCTAGATAGCATCAGTGTTTATTTTTAACCACAGTTCGAATTCTATGCAGTGGTGGAAAGTACTTATTTACTAAAAATAACAATGTTTTGGAGATAGAACAAACAACCCTCACAAAAATATTTTAACATAACATAACAACTTACAGTATATACATACAGACTGTCCTGGTCTACAACAATTCCCACTGGGGTTTAACATTGAACACAGCTGATAATAATGCTTAGAACCTCATCCTGTCACCGGATGGGAAAGCAGTGACACTTGGGCCAACAACGTTCTTATAGGGGATGTCTATAGGGACGGCTATATCTAAGACAAAACAGACAAGTTATGGGACATTTGGACTTTATTGACGAGGGTCTAAAAGTCACATGTCCGATTCCAATTTTCACGTGTTGAATCAACCACAGCGTATAAAACAGCTGTACATCAATCAAAAAACAAAGTCTTTATTATACTTTATTGACGTATCAAACAGCCGTATAAACCCTGGACGTTTGGACGTTGTTGACGAGGGTCTAAAAGTTTACAAATACCCACACCAAGTAACTATCAAAAAACTAAGTGAAACGTCTAATTCCAATTTTCACATGTGTAATCAACCACAGGGTAACAAACAGCTGTACATCAAAAAACAAAGTCTTTACAACAAAAGTCTACTACAAACTAAGTCTCTAGTCTACAAAGTATTTCGCTGACAGCATTTGGTTCAGCAGTTCACAGCCTACTCCATTCTCTACTGCACTAGCTGTATGTAGTTTTGTCTGACGTAAAGTCACATGAGAAGCTGACTATACTAGTTTGTCACTTTCTTTAGCACCACAAAAAAACATTCTTTAACAATTAATCAAGTTTCAATGCGCATTCAGCTTTTCATGACGAAGTCCTTCATGTGGCCCTGATCTTCTTGGTTGATCTCGATCGCGGCTGGAATGAGCTTTCGCAGTTAATTGACCATCATCGACTTGACAGTACAGTACAAGCATTCATGAGTTCTACAGGATAGTCATGTTCTAAAACAAAATTATTATAAAACAATTTTGACAAATAAAATAAAATAGTTTTCATTACATCACAATATCAAGTAACCTTGTAGCATTTCTGGAAGAGGACAAATGGCAGGGTCCTCCACCCAACCTTCAAGCTCAACAGGGTCTTCTTTCCCCACTGATTCTGCCGCCGTTCCCTTGGCTGTGGTTTCGCTAGGTAGCAGGTAGGGACAGTGGGAATCTCGTTAATCCATTCATGCGCGTCACTAATTAGATGACGAGGCATTTGTCTACCTTAAGAGAGTCATAGTCAAGCATAGTCATAGTCAATTAATTATGGGATTTCATCCATAATTAACTATACCAACACAAACAGAAACACCACCCCATCTATAAAATCATGGGTGTCTATATCACTATTAGGTCATACACTTTTGTGGAAAAACAAAGAAAAGAAAAAAGTAATTATGGGTTGGAATGAAAACCTGAAATCACAGCGCTAGGCCTGACCTCGATTATTCGAATAGTTGACTAATCAGTCGAGGTGAGTCTGAGTCGACTGCCAATCCCTCAGTCGAATCATGGGAATTAAAAAATAAAAATAAAAAATTGCAACAGAGAATCCTTCCATTTGGGCTGTGGGGGGTGTTAAATGTCTGATTTAACATGTACTTGCTTGGTTTTTTCCCAATATATCATATATATCCTATTTTTGGCTTAGTTAATTAATATAACACATTTGAACTTAACTCATATGCTTTCTGACTGCTTTCAATCGATCTCCAATGTGCGTGAGTAAATCGCCATGGTGGTAGACTCCAAATGACCGCATGGAACAGAATCTCAATCTCAATGGTTCATTAATCTATTTCGCTACATAAATGAATTGCTCACAATCGCTCACAATGTCCGGGAAAAAAACTCACAAGTGTGGAAACATCAACATTTTTGTCAGACTTGAGTAGGTCGGTTGTCTCCATATATGTTCTATACGCATACGCATACATACATACATGCATGCATGTACTGTATGTATGTCTTGATTTGCTTAACGAGAATTAATAAAATCTTCCAATGCTAGAAATAAAAGCAGACACAGACTGTGTGGATGTACTTCTAGCTTATCTTTGGCTTATTAATTCATAAACAAAGTAAGCAGTGGGTCAACAGGCGGCCCAAAGAGTGTGCTCAGTTTAGTCAAGAAGCCACCAGGCCAAAGCTGAGTGGTTAGTGAGCCCGCCTGGGGAGCCAGAGGCCCTGGTTGTCCCAGGTACGATTCCAGGCCAGTAATGTGTCGACGTGTGTCCCTGAGCAAGACTCTTAACCCTTAATTGTTCCCTGAGCGCCGTAGAATGGCTGCTCACTGACCTCTGGTGATTAGTAGTTTCGTTCCCTACCTATGTTGAATGCACTTATTGTAAGTCGCTTTGGATAAAAGCGTCTGCTAAATGACTGTAATGTAATGTAATGTAATGATGGGTAAAAAGTATTCTACTTTGGAAATATGCTCCACAAAAACATATACACACACACCATCCGCTTATAATATATGCTAAGTCTTTGTGCTTATGTCTGTAAAGTCGCTTGTAACTATTGGTAGTTGCGAGTTGCAGTGTTTTGGTTGTTTCTAAAGTGTAGTTGCTGATTTGGGCTTGTTTCCTAATGTTAATATGTAATGGTCTGCTTATCCGCATCTGAAAATATTTTGTGCCAGGGACCCCATACCAGATTTGTGGTGCACCTTGTGAGCTTGTAGATCAGCTATTCGCCGATGTTTATAGGTTTAAAGTGCTTATGTGTTAGTCACTTCTTTTGGGCTTGTTTTCAAAGACCAGGGTTGCTTTTTCTATGCAACAATATATACAGTAATGATGCACACTTTGCAATACGCAGGTTAATCTATATTATAAACACTCACTCTGCTCCTTGGGATCAGAGCAATCCTACATCCCAGGATATTGAACAACAATGACATCTTGTGGTCAGTCTGTTTAACTTCAACCTAGAGTGCTTCCAATCTAAATGGACCCTTTTTCACAGCTGCAGCTGCTTTGACAGGTACATAAACACTGTTGAAGGTAATAATAATAATAATAATAATAATGGTGTGTGTGTGTCTGTTTGCCAGCATGAAGACACAATACAGGAAGCCAGGTTACAGACACATATTCTGAAATGTACATCTCATGTAAAAAACAACAACAAAACACTGGTTTTGATCATTATCATACATTTATTTTAATACGGTACACAAAAGAGTAAAACAACAAAGATAAAACAACTAACCCTCACAAAAAATACTTGACAAAAACATGACAAATTACAGTACAATAATGCATACAGACTGTTCTAGTCTACAACCATCCCCACTGTTCAGTACTTCCATGGAGGCCTCCGCTTGTCGTTCCCCATCTGACCTTCCCTTTTGCCGGCATCGATAGCGTGTTTGACGCCACGGACCCTCTGTGATGGTGCGTTTATCACACCCTCTGCCGGCCCCTGGAGTTTCGCCGGCGTCTCATGCAGTTCTGCAAGATCGGCGTCGTATTCTTGCTCAAGTGTTACAACGTGGTGTTTTTTGTGGTCCGATTTCATGCAATCGCGACAAATCCAAGTCTGGTCTGTCTTGCAGTAGAGACCGGAGGCCCTGCGATGGTTCTTACAGATCAGGTCTTCAAGACCCGATACGGGAGCAGTCAAAAGGTGGCTCTTGAGGCCTGCAACTCTCCGGTGAGGCTCCAGGTGCGTCTCGCAGAAAGAGCAGAGACATTTCAGACAAGACTTCACAGCCTTGTCCTTCCTCTGAGGGCAGACGTCACAAAGCACATCATCACCATCGGCAGATCGGTCTGGGATTGGATTCAGAAGAGCCCGATTATTTTTAAAGTCAACAGCAAACTCTGACAGCATCGTGTTGATCCGCATTCCGGGTCTCACTCTCATGGGAAACTTCTTACACGTGGGACACCGATCATCCTCGCTGTCCATGTGTTGGAGACAAGCCTTGCAGAAGTTGTGACCGCACCATGTCGTGACAGGGTCCGTGAACACGTCGTGACATATGGCACAGAGAAACTGCTGCTCGTCTAAGTAAAGAAAGCAGGCGGCACTCGCCATATCTGGATAGAAAGAAATGACAGCATTCATGATATGAATCTTAAAATCTATTGTCTAGTTGTAGATGCATTTTAACCACATGACCATTTTAACAATTTATAGTGTCCCTGTTCTGGGGGCTAACAAAAATAGCCAATCTACAAGCTCACAACACGTAGCGTTGTGATACATTGTGAGCTTGTAGGTCGTCTATTGTCCACAAAGATATTTAGTATAGAGCGAAAACAGGAGGGGGCCTAGTATAGAGCCCTTGGGAGCTCACAACACGTTTCAAGTAGTTAACCAAACATGATGTGCTTCCCATACAGCACACTAGTGGTGGAAGAAGTACTCACATTTTAAAAGTATCAATACGACAATGTAGAAATACTGTTACAAGTAAAAGATTGGTATTCAGAATTTACTTTAGTAAAAGAAGAAAGGTTTTGGCATCAAAATATACTTTAAGTACCAAAAGTAAAAATACTCATTGTGCAGGTCCCATTTCAAGTTTTCAAATTTATAAAGATCTTTTGAAAATAGCAGATCTACAAGCTTGCATTGCGACGCGTTGTGAGCTTGTAGAGCAGTTATTTTCAAATAGCCAAAATATATATAAAATATATATAGAGCCTAAGTGGTTAATGTACGTTTAGTTATACAAATCTAAAAAGTTGCTAGTAACTAAAGTTTTCAAATAATTGTTGTGGGGTAAAAGTACAATATTTGCCTCTGAGATGTAGTGGAGTAGAAGTAAAAGTATTGAAAATTGGAAATACTTCACTAAAGTAAAACATGAACTAAATTTTACTCAAGTACTGTACTTGAGTAAATGTACTTGGTTACTTTCCACCACTGCGGCACACTGGTTTGAAAATAATAATTTCATGTAAAGAATAGGACATTTGAATAACCAAACAAGCTTTTCTTACCAATTGTGGTGCGGTTTAAAAAAAATATTTGCCTCCAATGTCAATAGATAGTGTATTCAGGGTCAGGGTGTTGACATGTAGGCCTGTCTGTGTATGAGGAAAAGCTTCCTGAGCCTTTTTAGACTAAAACACAGCTGAAAGTAATCACATTAATTGTGTGGGTGTGTTTTAGGGGGCGGGGGGGGGGGGGGGGGGGGGTGACAGTGAAGTGAGATTCATGCCCTATAAGAAAGAAAAGAAATGCACCAGTACTGCATTAAAACTAGGCCTAATCAACAAGCTATACTATAAATACTAAATAAACAACTATAGAAACAAGCCCAAATAAACAACTACATTTTAGAAACAAGCCCAAATAAATAACTACACTTTAGAAACAAGCCCAAATAAAAGCAACCCACAAAAACTGCCAATATTTACATACAAGCCACTTTACAGAAGAAAACAAGCCCAAAGTTGCGCTTGTAATGAAAAGACATGGCAACGCTGGTGCTGAGGAAAGCTGCTTCAAAAGACGGTCGCCTGTCACGACCGTCATGGATGAACTTCAACATAGTGTTTGAATTTTCTCCCTTTTTGGCCCGTACATCTACATAAACGTTCAAATTTCAGATATAAAGTGCTTACCCTATGACCACAAATGTTGCAATTATGTTTGGGCCCTCAAAAGTACCTATATCTTCCGTATTGTTCAATAAAAAGCATTTTAATCCGATTGGTGGTCATTTTTTTCGCATTTCCTTACATGCTTTCAACCACGTGACCCTATCGGTTGGGAGGTGTATTGCAGACTGATACATTTCAACTCGTGAGAAAATACCTACCAATCGGATTAAAAGGCTTTTTACTGAACAATACGGAAGATACGGGTACTTTTAAGGACCCGTACGTAATTGTTACATCCGTGGCCATAAGGTAGATACGTTTAAATTTGAAATTTTAACGTTTATGTAAATGTACAGATCATAAATATATAAAGTGCAAATATTATGTTGAAGATCATCCATGACAGGTCATATAATATGACCGTCACGTATCAGGGGCTAGTCGTGACGTGTTTCCGTCGACGTGGAAGTTTAACAGGAAGTGTTACGTGGAGGTAGCTGTAGGATTCTGTCCTGCTGCATCAACATACAGATCTCTCTAGTCTCTACGCGTCGTTTAACGATGATTAAAAAGTTCGACAAGAAGGACGAGGAGTCCGGTGAGACATCAGATTAATAATATAATAATGATAAGTGTTTATATCATCATGTGTTGATGTTTGGAGCTTAGAACAGAGTTAGCCTACATAGCTAACGCCAGCTAGCCTGCTAGTGCTCTGTTCAGTTGTTGACATTTATCATTATGTTCATTTAAACATGTTTTCATTCATTAAAGCGTCAGAATTGTGTGTGTTTTAGCTGCTTTAGTTTGATAAAGCCTAATGTTGACATGGTGGTTACTACAACTGTTAGTTTCTCAAGCTGTTGGCTTACTTTAGCTAACAAGAGCATTGCTTTCATGACGTGTGTTGATGCAGCGGATCATTGATTTTGATATAAAACAGATCAACGTGTGAAACCGGCCCTTTACTCTGTACTTGGTCTGCATTTTTCCCCTCTACACACCAAACCTCTTCTAAAATGTATTCTAATGCTTTTCAGTAAAAGTGAAAAGTATGTTACAATTTTAACTCAAGGGTGGACACGCTGCGTGTTTGAGTGGGGAAGCAAATCGTCATAGTTTGCTATAAACACAAGATATCTGTCTATAAACTCTTTGCCAGAGCTGTGTGAAATGTCTCTCTCTCTCTCTCTCTCTCTCTCTCTCTCTCTCTCTCTCTCTCTCTCCCCCCCCCCGCGTGTAATATTTACATCTGTGTGTCATGTTCTTTCTTGTCACTTTAACTAAAACTAATAGTTTTCAACTGGAACAGGCCGAGTAAGGAAATGTTTCAAGAATGCAAGTAGAAATTAATGTAAAAAATAACGGTAATTCAAATATGACCCATCATTTTATAATGGATCATTTACTTTTCAGGGCAAGTGGGCATGACCATATTTTGGTAGTAGTCATAATGACCCTCTTGGGCCACCATGCATTTAATCTGGGCTATGTCTCATAATGAGGGCAAGCAGCTCCGTTTATAGATAATTAAGAGTTAAGCCATTCAATGAGCTTGTAGATCTGCTATTTTTGAATAGCCGAAGTATAAAATAATGGTTATAGCTCAAATCTAAAAAGACGGATTGAATGGTTTCAGTGTTTTGAGTTATTTAAGCCTAAAGCGTATTTTTTCTTTTTTCCTCTGAACCAGGAAGTGGCTCGAACCCTTTCCAACACCTGGAGAAGAGCGCAGTGTTGCAGGAGGTAAAGTATAGCGATGTCACTGCATGTCATGGTGTTGTACGGGTGCACTCAGGGCTCAGTGGTGACAGAACGTACTCAGATTTAATGAGTACATGTACTTTACTTTTCCCACTTCTTACAGCAGTGGTTCTCAAACCTTTTCATGTCAAGGACCCTCAAATTGATCTATCTATTTAGCCGCAGACCCTCATCTGAAAATGTTTTGTGTCAGCAGGGACCCCCCAGAAGAGAAGATTTATTTTACAAAAAAAAAATTCAATATTTTTAAAAAATGTTCCAAAATAGTAGATGTACAAGCTCGCACGAAGTGACGTGCTGTGAGCTTGTACATCTGCTATTTTTGAATAGCCAACGTATAAATGGATAAAGTGCTTACAATTATACTGTGATGCTACATTAACTACTTTTGTTGGGGACCCCCTGGAACCTCCCCGTGGACCCCTGGGGGTCCCCAGACTCTACTTTGAGAACCAATGTCTTAAAGTGTCAGTTCCACTCAAAAAGAAGAATGAAAAGATGAATAGTTTTGTTTGTAGAATGCTAGAGTAGTTCTGATATCAATACCGGTATCAGAAAAGCTGCCGATATTCTTCCTGAAATGTTGTTATTGTTATTATTATTTTTACGAACTTGTAGCTACTACTATTTACGTTGGACCCGTGAGGGTCCATTTGGTTCCATTTGAACACTCAGACTTACAGACCTGTAAGGGTCCATTTGGAACCCCCTCAAGGAACCCTGAGGGTCCCTGGACCCCACTTTGAGAGCCACTGGTCCTAGATTATTTTTAAATTACACACTGATATCGGATTGGTACTCGGTGTCGACCTATACGAAGGTATCGGGGAAGGAAAAAATGGTATTGGTACATCTCTAGAATGAACTTTTCTCTCCTGGTGTCTACAGGCACGCATCTTCAACGAGACCCCCATCAACCCCAGAAGATGTCTTCACATCCTGACCAAGATCATATACCTCCTCAATCAGGTACGCACACACACACACACACACACACACACACACACACACACACACACACACACACACACACACACACACACACACACACACACACACACACACACACACACACAGTGGATCTCTGTTTTCACTTCACCAGAAAGCAGTGTCTCTTTTTTTAGAATGACATCGGTAAATTTAGTCGATTTTGAAAATATGTTAAAGTTCCATGTCGATTTGCTGATATACAAAACAATCACATCTTTTGATTAAATTATGATGAAAATAATGGGTAGTTGCAGCCCTACTTGACCATTGATTCATTTTTTTGTATCATCTTGTGTTTGAAGGGGGAACACTTTGGAACCACGGAGGCTACCGAGGCCTTCTTTGCGATGACCAGGCTGTTTCAGTCCAATGATGTAAGTCTGTTTATCCAACTGGCCCCCTTTTCAACCGAAAGAACTTTGGTTCTATAGAACCGGTTCTGTTCTAGATTCTTGGAACTCGCGGTGCTTTCTCTGGAAGTGGCCGCGAACCGGCTTGCGTTTCTAACCAGTTTAAAGCCAGAACCATTGTAATTAGGGGGCGGCACATACCTGAGTTGTTAGAGAGCCTGCTTGTGGTGCAGGAGGAGTCCCCAGTTTGCCCCAGGTTCGATTCCAGGCCTGACCAGCAATGTGTCCAAAATGGACCGGTCGAATGTCCATTTCACAGGGGAAATTCATCGTCAAAGTACAGATACATCGTACAGATTCCCTTTTCTTTTTTTAAATGATGATTTTTCGCTTGCTTTTGCCATTGTTCATATCGCATCTGCATGTTTTTATTTTATTGTCTCCGGCGAGAGAGTATGTTTTACCCTCCGTCCGTCCGTTCGTCCGTCTGTCCGTCTGTCTGTCCGTCCGTCTGTGGACAGCTAATCTCTGCCACCGTTGGCTTGATCGCAGCCAAACTGTGCACACACACTCCCTGGATGCCAATTCAGACCCTCTGCCCCAAAATGTTCACATGGGCTTGTTATAGCGCCACCAGGAGTCCGCTTTTGCTAAAACACATTTTATGACAGTACTCCTACAAAATGTGTCCAAACGTCACACAAATCGGTACACAGTATCTCTATAGTCATTAAACCAAACAACTTTTTCAGATTTCTCATATTCCATCTGGATTGGCTAAAAATGGCTTCCAAAGTTTGCAGGACTGCTCCGTTTTGAACAAAATGCCTCAAATCATGAACACAGCATGCAATTTCCGTGAAATTTTGCACGCACATTCTCACTAGGCCGAGGAAGAACTGGCACTTGAGCATTTTGAAATCAGCCTCATGGTGGCGCTACAACAGGCTGCTTTGTGTTTTCACCTATAACTGCACCGATCTGTGTAAAACTTTGTATGTGCACTCCCTAGAGGTCAAGGAAAAACCTTTGACCTGCATTTTTCACATCTGCCTTTTATAGCGCCACCAGGAGGCAGACTTATGTAAAACATATTTCTTTACATTACTTCTTCCGATTTTATCCAAATTTCACGCAAATCAGTACACATGATCTCTATAGTCATGTGATCAAGGCGGATCTGTTTAATTTTTCATATTCCATCCCGATTGGCTAAAATTCACATCTTAAGTTTGCAGGTGTGGCCCGTTTTCAACAAAATGCCGCAAATCATGAACGCAGCGTCCGATTGTGGTCAGACTTTGCACGCACATTCACACTATGTTGAGGAACAAATGCTACCCTTTTAATATTTGCCTGTTATAGCGCCACCAGCAGGTCTAATTTAGCAAAACACATTTTTTGAACAAAATGCCTCAAATCATGAATGCAGTGTCCGATTGCCGTGCAAGGCCTAAGAAGAAATGGCACCCTTTTCACATTGGCATATTATAGCGCCACCAGGAGGCCACAATAACCTACCTGACCTGGCGGAGACCTGTGCTCCGAGGAGCACTTTTTCTAGTTTATATTATGTTTTATCTTGCATCCTTCAGTCACATATCTGTAGTGAGGTCGTGCATCTTGTCGGAAACAAATGCAAGGTTTTCATTTTGTCTCTTCAGCAAACCCTGAGGAGGATGTGCTACCTGACCATCAAAGAGATGGCCAACATCTCAGAGGATGTGATCATTGTGACCAGCAGGTTGGTGTCAACATGTTTGATGATTGCTGTTTAAGGTGTTGTGGTACTCAAAGTGGGGTCCGGGGGCCCCCAGGGTTCATTGAGGGAGTTCCAGGGGGTTCCCAGCTAAATGATAGATGGTCTTAGGAACCAAATGGACCATTATGGGTCTGTAACTCAATTAGTTAATTTAACACAATTTTTTACAATATAAATTGGGGTCCCAGATATAATATAGAAATGCCATTAAATGGGGGTCCGTAGCCTAAAGCATGTCAAACTGGGGGTCTTTGAAATTAAAATGTTAATCACTGCTAGAGCCATAAAGATCTTCTCTTGTGGGGGTCCCTAGCATGTCTTTTCAAATGGGGGTCCGCGGGATAATATGTGTCAATTTGGGGGTCCTTGACATGAAAAGGTTTGAGAACCACTGTTGTAAGTGATTAAAACATTTAAAATCCTGTGTAGCCATAGCACCAAGTGCCGCGCTATGAGCTATTTTTTTTTAATCGTGAAAATGTGTCCAAATCTTGGAATATATATATTTTTAAAGCGAACATTTGTCAAATATTTTGTTCCAAAGACCCCCAAAAGCCAAGATTTGAGTTACAAATGTTTGCTTTAAAAAGTATGTATTCAAAGATTTGCCTTTTTCAAACATGGCAGATCTACAAGCTCATAGCGCGCGGCACTCGGTGCCGCGCGCTATGAGCTTGTAGATCTGCTATTTTTTTGTAAAGAAATCTTAAAATGACACAGATGCGTTCCCGGTTTTAATGGGTTAAAGTAGACAATTTTTAATGCATTATGAGTGAGTTCATATTTAAAAAAATAGCATATGTTTTTGTAAAGTCTGACCAAGGACATGACAGGCAAGGAGGACGTGTACAGAGGACCTGCCATCAGAGCCCTCTGCAGGATCACTGATGTAAGTACCGTCTGTTCACTGCAATTGTTGTTTACAACTTTAGTTACTTTGTACATTTTGATTATCATTACAAAACATACATTAACCACTTCAGCCCTATATACATTTTGTCCATTTGAAAATAGCCCATCTACAAGATTTTTAGACATTTTATACATTTGAAAACATGTGAAATGGGACATTTGGCGTAATGAGTACTTTCTACTTTTGGTACTTGAAGTACATTTTGATACTTGTGCTTTTACTTTTACTTAAGTAAAACATTTCAGTACTTTTTTTCCACCACTGCCAATCGGGATGGGATCTATCTTTAATAATTGAATATCTTTGCTCTGTTCCAGACCACCATGCTGCAGGCCATTGAGAGGTACATGAAGCAGGCCATCGTTGACAAGGTTCCCAGCGTGTCCAGTTCAGCCCTGGTGTCGTCACTGGTAAGAATACGTTGCTGTCGGGGGGCAGAAACCTCTCATCTCCATATTCTAACTTTTTGTGGGTTTCTTTCCGTAAAATGAACAGCCTACTTGATCATACTACAGTGTTTGACTGTACTCGTGCTGTTTTTACATTTCTGTCCAATAAAATATTCAATCAATCAATCAATTAATGGGAGTTGACCGTCTTCCTCGTTTTAAACTTGAAATGATTGGACGACGTGAACTGCATTGTGGATATTGAAGTCCTTTTTCTTCTTCTGTGTGTGTGCGTGCAGCATATGGTGAAGATGAGTTACGATGTGGTGAAACGCTGGGTCAACGAGGCCCAGGAGGCTGCTTCTAGTGATAACATCATGGTGCAGGTGGGTACGACACACACACACACACACACACACACACACACACACACACACACACACACACACTCCCCCTCCCCTCCCTCCCCAGGTCAGCTTGATCACATTGTAGTGAAGCAGTGAACCCTCCATCAAGGTGTTTTTTGTGGTCTCTCAGATTTGTCCGTTATTAATAAATGTTCTGCGTTTCTATTAAAGCAATAAGCTACTAGAGGTCACAGTTTACCGAGTATTTTATAATGGCTGAGAGGTGTAGGTAGACACAAGGCTTGCAGCCAGAGAATCCAGCACAGACGGTTTGTGAGGGATGGATATCGCTTGCAACTTAACTCTCTGCCTGCCAGAGTTTTTTCAGAACAGTCTGTAGCCTCTGCCAGGGTTGATTTTGGTACCTGTTCGCGTAGCCACAGATTTTTTTCCTCCAGTATGATTGATCCCCAGATGGTTTCTAATCACAGATGAGATTCAGGTGTGGTTTCACAAATGTCAACGAGGTCATTTTGACCTCGTTGACATGTGTTGTTTGATGTTTCAATATAGCTCAAAACCAGTAGTTTTAAACCAAAAAACAAAGTTAATTGTTTGTCCGTTTGAATTTTAACATTGAAGTGAATGGAGCAGCAAATCTTCGAACATTTTTAGCTCCTAATCTGTTCGTAATTCGACAAGGGTTGAAATTATAAAAAAATGCATGACGTATATATACGTCTTTGGCGGACAACAGCTGATAATTAAAAGACGTATATATACGTCATTGGCAGGCATAGAGTTAACTGATATCATTCCGTATCAGCACATTCGTGAAGTCCCATATGAGTTATTTTCTTGCTATGCAAAAATAAAACGTTGCTTTTTAAACGGTGTCTTCTTCATGCAGTACCACGCCTTGGGCCTGCTGTACCACCTGAGGAAGAACGACCGCCTGGCCGTGTCCAAGATGCTCAACAAGTTCACCAAGTCGGGCCTCAAGTCTCCGTTCGCCTACTGCATGCTGATCCGCATCGCCAGCAAACTGCTGGATGAGACAGAGGGCGGGTATGTAATCAATCCTACACTTTATCGCTTTATTGGACCCCCCAAATAATCATATTTGAACTGGGGACCCCCCAAATAATCATATTTGAACTGGGGACCCCCCAAATAATCGTATTTGAACTGGGGACCCCCACCCTGGCAAGCACTTGGAATTGTAAGAGTTGAGGCCTTACATTTTGTTTGACTCTGTTCCACAGTTAAATATTGTGAAAATAGCAGATCTACAAGCTCGTCGATTTTATAGTATAGTTTGTTGATGATTTTTGATGCAGTAATCCTCCTATAATTCTACAAACCTCTGTAGTGGTGAGCCCCAAATCTGTTCTGCCCGGTTCTCCTCAGTGGCTGGAGGAATTGATCTGAATTTTCACACTCACCATTCACCATGTGCACGGAACCAAACGGCAGCTGTTTATTAGCGTCTTTATGTAAAAGAATGTCGCCATGGTTACGGCTGCCCAGCTGTGGGATGGCCCCGCCAGCTATGGGATGAATGGCTCCCGGGTTGCCAGATCATGTGCGCATATCCCCCCACGGATATGGACTAGTGTTTAAAAAAAAAATGTTCTCCCTTTTTTGTTAGGTATTAAAACGGTCTTGTGAGGCACTGTAGTATGATCGTCGAGTAGGGCGTTCATTTTAAAGTTAAAAATATTGGAGATAAGAGCTTTCTACCCTGACAATAACGATATGACTGT
Organism: Gymnoscopelus microlampas; assembly: GCF_963454915.1. Classification (NCBI taxonomy): domain Eukaryota; kingdom Metazoa; phylum Chordata; class Actinopteri; order Myctophiformes; family Myctophidae; genus Gymnoscopelus; species Gymnoscopelus microlampas. The sequence continues at coordinate 9,573,381 of NC_139960.1, forward strand.
GTGTGGGTATGTTTTACAGACATGACAGCCCTCTGTTTGACTTCATCGAGAGCTGTTTGAGGAACAAGAATGAGATGGTCGTGTATGAAGCAGCCTCTGCCATCGTCCACATGCCCAACTGTACAGCCAGGGAGCTGGCCCCGGCAGTCTCAGGTACATAAAACCACACTTTACACCGGGGGTCTTCAACCCCTGGGGTCCTCCAATTTAATTATATATTAAGTGTTTGTGTGATAGGATTTTTTTTTTACATTAACCTGGGTAGTCTTTGTTTAAGCCTGTCTGCGTTTCTTACTTCTCCTGCACATGACTAATTCTGCTGTTTCTGTGAATGTGTTTGTGTGCAGTTCTGCAGCTGTTCTGCAGCTCTCCTAAAGCTGCCCTGAGATACGCCGCAGTGAGGACCCTCAACAAGGTGCGTTCAGACCCTCCCTGTGACCGCTGCACAGCCTATGGTATCATTAACCCATTAAGACCTGAGGCCATTCTTAAAAATGTTTTCTAAATCCTAACAGTTTTTGGGAAAAAATCAAAAAAAATGTCACGATTTTTCAAAAATAGCAGATCTACAAGCTTGTAGCGCGGCACTCGGTGCCGCGCTATGAGGTTGTATATCTGCTATTTTTGAATAGCCAAAGAAATCTAAAGTGACACAGATGCGTTCCAGGTATTAATGGGTTAAGCAATATTACACGAGAGGGTCTGCGTTATGGTGATTATTGGCACAACAGTGATGCAGTTCCGCAAGCATCGCTGAAGTTGATGTTTGTAAAGAAAGAAATGCATATCCAATTACAAACCAAACGTAACTTCTTTCATTTCCTTTTTGAAGCTTGATTCATTGCCTATCCTTATTATATGTGGCGGGAGCCCATTCCAATGTGTTTTACTGCTCTATACATTACAGGTGGCCATGAAACACCCGTCCGCCGTGACGGCTTGCAACCTGGACCTGGAGAACCTGATCACGGACTCGAACCGCAGCATCGCCACGCTGGCCATCACCACTCTGCTGAAGACGGGCAGCGAGAGCAGCGTGGACCGTCTCATGAAGCAGATCTCCTCCTTCGTCTCCGAGATCTCCGACGAGTTCAAGGTCTGAATGTCTCTAAACGTTCATTTCGACGGTCCATTCTCTAGTTCATTGATTCTCAAAGTGGGGTCCGTGGGGGGGTTCCAGGGGGTCCCCAGCAAAATGTGTTGATATAGCATCACAATAATTTTAACCACTTTAACCTTTTATACTTTGGCTATTCAAAAATAGCAGATATTTCGACGGTCCATTCTCTAGTTCATTGATTCTCAAAGTGGGGTCCGTGGGGGGGTTCCAGGGGGTCCCCAGCAAAATGTGTTGATATAGCATCACAATAATTTTAACCACTTTAACCTTTTATACTTTGGCTATTCAAAAATAGCAGATATACAAGCTTATATATATATACAAGCTTGTATATCTGCTATTTTTGAAAACTCTTGAAAATTTGTGCAAACCTTTGAATATATTGTTTTTAAAGCGAACATTTGTAACTCAAATCTTTGCTTCTGGGGGTCCCTGGAAGAAAATATTTCGAGATGGGGGTCCGTGGCCAAATACATATCATTTTGGGGGTCCTTGGCACGAAAAAGTTTGAGAACCACTGCTCTAGTTATTGGCCGTTGAACATGGCACGCCTTGCCAAAAATGCAGAGGAAAACAAGGGAGCAGACATTTTCCCAATTTGAATAACAAGGAAGTGAATGGTGACGTGAGATTTAGCGATCACGTGATCTTCTGTTTCTCTGTGTGCCTGAGAGTGAAATGGTGGCTCATATGTTAGAGAAGAGCGCCATCAAGCGTAAACACTGAAAACACTTGTTTTGACGTGTTACACGTCATTGGCACTGTGGGCTCTGTGAAAAAATGTACGTGTTACTGTTAATGTCATTGGCACTGAATGAGTTAAGTTCTTGGTTTACCTGTGACCCTAGTTTACTGAGGCACTACACTGTCGCTCTGCATTTTTTGCATATTTTGTTCCCTGGACCCCCCGGAAGCAAAGATTTGAGTTACAAATGTCCGCTTTAAAAAATGTATGTTCAAAGGTTTGCACACATTTTCATGATTTTTCAAAACATTCATGACTGCATATGTGTCATTTTAAGATTTCTTTGGCTATTCAAAAATAGCAGATATACAAGCTCATAGCACAGCACGGAGTGCTATGAGCTTGTAGATCTGCTATTTAAAGGTTTTAACACATTGACTGCCTGAATTATTTTCACTGCCTATTGTTATTCATGCCAGAGATTTTTCAATGAAAAAAAAAGAAGTACTCAGGAGCCGAGATACAAAATTTTAAAGTTTTAAGTTAACAAGGAAGTGGATGAGAGTAAAGATCTTCGAAAATTCATATATCCTTGGTCTTTGGGTCAAAAAAAAAAGAAAGAAAAAAAAAGGAGTTGAGTCGTTCTAGGCAGTCAATGTGTTAAGTATAAAAGGTTAAAGTGGTTAAAATGATCGTGATGCTAGATTTATACATTTTGCTGGGAACCCCCTGGAACCCCCCCAAGGATCCCTGGGGGTCCCCGGACCCCACTTTGAGAACCAGTGGGCTTAAAGTGTGTGTGTGTTCCAGGTGGTGGTGGTCCAGGCCATCAGTGCTCTGTGCCAGAAGTATCCCAGGAAGCACAGTGTCATGATGAACTTCCTGTCCAACATGCTCAGAGACGACGTGAGTCCATCTTTTATACTTTTCTCCTGGATTAAAGTTCTCACCTGATAATTGATTGTTCCCGATGATAATAATCGCAAAGTAACTAACCAATAGTTGCAGCCCTAGTTCTTCCCCGCATTACGTGATGACATTTTCTGACTATATGGAAACGGATGTGGTAGTTGTTTTGAAATGATTTTACAGTGTAGATTGGTGTTCCAGTATAGTTAACCCATTGAGACCTGAAGCCGATTCTACATGTCTCCTAAATCTCAACAGTATTCTGAAAAACGTTTGTTTCTATATCAGTGGTGCTCAATCTTTTTCATGTCAAGGACCCCCAAAATTATATGTATTTGGCCGCGGACCCCCATCAAAATATCTTGTTCCAGGGACCCCCCAGAAGCAAAGATTTGAGTTAAAAATGTTCGCTTTAAAAATATATATATTCAGAAGATTTGCACACATTTTCATTATTTTTCAAAAATAGCAGATCTACAAGCTTGTAGCGCGGCACTCGGTGCCGCGCTATGAGCTTGTATATCTGCTATTTTTTAATAGCCCAAAGTGTAAAATAATGCTTTTTAGCTCAAATCTAAAAATGAGACCGTTCCAGGTCGTAATGGGTTAATACAATTTAAAAAAAGAAAAGAAAATCATCTGTGAGACCCCCTGTGCACTGTAAAAGCCTCAGTGTTTATTGGCCCCGAACTATCAATCATTTAGCCGATTGATACCTGTAACCCCCTCAAGGAGCCCTTGGGGGGTCCTCGTTGAGAACCAGTGGTTTATCCTTTGACACCCCCCCTCATTTCCCTGCAGGGTGGCTTTGAGTACAAGCGGGCCATCGTGGACTGCATCATCAGCATCATCGAGGAGAACCCGGAGAGCAAGGAGACGGGCCTGGCGCACCTGTGCGAGTTCATCGAGGACTGCGAGCACACGGTGCTGGCCACCAAGATCCTGCACCTGCTGGGCAAGGAGGGGCCCCGCACCCCCTCCCCCTCCAAGTACATCCGCTTCATCTTCAACAGGGTGGTGCTGGAGAGCGAGGCCGTCCGCGCCGGTGAGGAGACGGGGGAGTGTGTGTGTGTGTGTACTAGAGATGCGCGGATCGCGGTTTTAGCCACGGTTGCCGCAGTTAACCGCGGTTTGGGTGGATTCGGGTCAATCAAATATAATTATGAATTAATATCGGATAAACCGCGGGTGAAATATTGCGGTAAATAAATTAATGACATCTAATATAGCTATCCATAAAATAGCTAAATCTCTGCGTGCTTGTGTCTGTGTGAGTGTGTAGAGCAGCCTCTGTGTGATACGATCACAAAATGCATTGATTTAGCCTATGGAATCTCGGTGCGTCTTTTTTCTTTTTTTTAAACCGGTGCTGCGCTGAACAGCGCAGCAGAGCAGTGCGCTCTGTATGTTGGATGCCGCATCTATGTTGGATGCCTGTATGTTGGATGCCGCACGGAGTCTGTATGTTGAGCGCAGCAGACCAGTGCGCTCTGTATGTTCAGCGCAACACCGGTTTAAAAAAAAGAAAAGACGCACCGACATTCCATAGGCTAAATCAATGCATTTTGTGATCGCATCGCACGGCACAACTAAAACTAACAGGGAATACCAGAAAATAATAATATTTTGACATACGGGAAAAACGGTTGGTGCGGATATTTAAATTGGATAATATAATTATTGCGGTTGGATAACGGGCGGATAATTAATTTGTACATGCGGATTCGGGTGACGTGAGAGGCCATCCGCGCATCTCTAGTGTGTACGATAACAAAATGCCATCCTGTCTACAGCAGTGGTTCTCAAACTTTTTCATGTCAAGGACCCCCACATTGACACTTATTAGCCCACAGACCCCGATTTGAAGAGATATGCCAGGGACCCCCATGAGAGAAGATTTTTACGCCTCTAGCAGTGATTCTCAACCATTTTAATTTCAAGGACCCCCCCCCCAGTTTGACATGCATTAGTCTACGGACCCCCATTTAATGACATTTTCTATCTCTGGGACCCAGAGACATTTTATATTGTAAAATCAATGTTAAATTAACTCTGAGAGTGTACAAATGGAACGGGTCCATTTGGTTCCATTTGTTACACTCTCAGAGTTACAGACCCATTAGGGTCCATTTGGTTCCTAACTACCTATCATTTAGCTGGGGACCCCCTGGAACTCCCTCAAGGACCCCTTTGAGAACCAATTGTCTAGAGCAAGGGTTCCCAAACCTTTCAGGCCGCAACCCCCCAAAAATAATCATATTTGAACTGGGGACCCCCCCCCCCCCCACCCTGACATGCACTTGGAATTGTAGGCATTACATTTAGTTTGACTACAATATCACAACACCTGGCAGTGTGAGGCGCTGTGAGCTTATAGATCGGCTATTTTCACTATTTACGCAATATGTGACAATTTTGCCTATTTGGTATTAAAAAGGTCTGAAAGGTCATTAAATTGCAACTGTATAAATGTGCAGATACCCTGTATACACTTATACTGTATATTGGCTTGTTTATTGTTGAGTGAGTAAACAATGTTGCACATTAAGCTAATCATTTAGGGACCCCCAAAACAATTGACCCCCAGTTTGGGAAACACTGGTCTAGATCTCGTAGATCTGCTATTTTCTGTATTTAAAAAAATATATATATATGTTATCAAAATGTATTTTTCTAATCAATTAAATCTTGAATAGCAATGTATGTAGATACCTGTATATAAACATGAATTATTGTACATGTACGGTAAGTGTACACAGAGGATAGTTGCATATACATTCAGTGATGCACAGGCAATGAATACGTTGTGTACTATTTCTATGCATTTGATGTATTACTTCGTGTTTACCTTGTTCACTGTAAGTCGCTCTGGATTAAGAGCATCTGCTAAATGCCTACATTGTAAATTGTAATTGTAAATTGTCTCCTTGTCCAGCTGCGGTCAGCGCCTTGGCTAAGTTTGGAGCCCAGAATGACGACCTGCTGCCCAGCGTTCTGGTTCTCATGCAGAGGTACTTTTACATTGTGATACTCGATAGGAACAGAGGTGCTTAACATTGTGATACTCAATAGGAACATAAGTACAACCCGTGTGTGTGTGTGTGTGTGTGTTCGTAGGTGTATGATGGATAGTGATGATGAAGTGCGTGACAGAGCCACCTTCTACATGAACGTGCTGCAGCAGAAGCAGAAGGCCCTCAACGCCGCCTACATCTTCAACGGTATTAACGCCTCATGTATGCTCGGTTCGCACGGCCAAAACAGCAGACGCACACAAACTCAAACCGCGCTGCTTCCTCCACGTGGTTTGAGTTTGTGCATCGGCTATTTCGCCATCCTGCTCCGTAGAAGCATTTCAATGACATTGTTCAATATTACATTTTATTCAAGTGTCAAATCACAAGCTTTCTCAAGACACTTTTACATGTAGAGCAGAGACGCCACTTTGTCCACAGAAACGTCAGGCCAGACCCAGGCTCTAGGGTGGGAGGCCATCTGCCTCGACCGTGTCGGGCGGGAAAGAGAGAGGAGACAGGGAGATGGATGCAAGCAAAACAAGTAGTAGCACTAATGATAAATATAACCCGGCGATTTATTTATTATTATTTATAGTAGCTCTTCTTGCCCCCAATAACTCACATCTGGCCATCAAAGACCACAGGACCTTTTTTATTGTGTAAAAAAGGCATATTTAGCCACCGGGCAGAATGCCCCCGCCCACTGTAAAAAAATAGCGCGAAAATTGCTAAAACTACAGAAAGCTGTAAATGAAAAAAAAGATCATCTTTTATTTACTTTAATTACAAGCTAAAATATAAACCTTGGTTGTAAAAAAACAAAGTTGTCCTTTAATGTAATATACAGTATAGTGAAATACAATAGCAATCCACAGTCGTGCTCCATGGAGAGGCCCGGTCCGCAATCTCCCTCTTGATCTGCAGCTGGGGATCCAAAAAGAGACTATTACAACCTAAAGTTCTTGGTCTTTATTTTCTTTTTTTGCTGGATAGTGACATGTTAATGACTGTGTGTGTGTGTGTGTGTGTGTGTGTGTGTGTGTGTGTGTGTGTGTGTGTGTGTGTGTGTGTGTGTGTGTGTGTGTGTGTGTGTGTGTGTGTGTGTGTGTGTGTGTGTGTGTGTGTGTGTGTTGTTCAAAGGTCTGTCGGTGTCTATTCCTGGTCTTGAGAAGTCTCTCCACCAGTACACCCTGGAGCCCTCGGAAAAACCTTTTGACATGAAGACGGTGCCTCTAGCCACTATCACCTCTAGCAGCGAACAGAAGACGGGTATAAATCTCTTTTTTTCTTAATATTCAGCATTGTTGATTTCAGCTGATTTTTTTTACGTGGGATTAATTTGAACAGTTAAGGTACGTGACAGATTGTTTGTAATGATGGTTTGCAGAGATTGCTCCTGTTGCCACCAGCAAGCTTCCAGAGAAAATGGCTCCGTCACGCCAGGACATTTACCAGGGTGAGTGAAGTCTCATTTATTTATTTCACGTGCAGCGGTTGGCGACACTGCACATACTGTACTACAGACAACTGAGATTGAAGGACAGTTGAATTGGCCTATTGTCTACTCAGTTGTTTAGATGACTGGTGCCCAAACTGGGGGTCCCCAGATGATTGTGTGGGGGTCCCCAGATGATTGATCTTAACCCATTAAGACCTGCAACGCATCTGTGTCACTTTAGATTTCTTTGGCTATTCAAAAATAGCAGATATACAAGCTCATAGCGCGGCACCGAGTGCCGCGCTATGAGCTTGTAGATCTGCTATTTTTGAAAAATCTTAAACATTTTTTTAAGATTTTTTTTCAAAAAACTGTTAGGATTTAGAAAACATTTTTAAGAATCGCCGCAGGTCTTAATGGGTTAATGTGCGACATTGTTTTCTCACTCAACAGTAAACAAACCACCATACAGTATCGTCAAATATTGCGTAAATAAGAGGCAAATAGGCGTTCGGGTGGCACAGTGGTAAAGTCACTGCCTACCACCACGGAGGTTGTGGGTTCGAATCCACCGTGGTTCATCCGGCTTTGTCGAGCGTCTACACGAACACAATTGGCCCGTGTTCGGGGGGAGGGAAGCCAGCCGGGGAGGGAGGGTGATATCGGTCAGTGCACGTACTCCTACGGGCTGGGTCGGCACCTGTCAGCGGGGAGTGTTGGGCGGGAGGAGTAGGACGAAGGCCCTACGTCCTGCTGGTGGGGGCTCCTCAATGGCAGGTGAGTCAGTAGGATCCGACAGCAGTGACGACACAGAAACGTGTGCGGGGAGGAATCAATTGGCATAACGACTAAATTGGGGAGAAAAGGGGGTAAAAAATAATTGGCTACTCTAAATGTAGAAAAAAAGTCAAACTTAAACGATCTACAAGCTCACAACGTGTTGTGTAGCTTATAGATTTACACTAATTAATGTTGTCTTTTTTAGTATAAAGTTATCATGTAAGTTCATGTCTTTGTATATTTAGGTTATTCATCATATCTGTCCTGTGCAACTTCAAAGCCTAAAAGACCAAACAGATTTTATTTTTTTTTACGACAAAAACACGATTAAATAGTTGACAATGGTCATGTAAAATGTCCTAATCGTGACAGCCCTCACCGCTGTGTTTTGCAGAACAACTGTCAGCCATCCCAGAGTTCCAGGCTCTGGGTCCTCTCTTCAAGTCCTCTGAACCCGTCCAGCTGACGGAGGCTGAGACGGAGTACGTGGTGCGCTGCATCAAACACACCTTCTCCACACACATGGTGTTCCAGTTCGACTGCACCAACACGCTCAACGACCAGCTGCTACAGAAGGTACGTCCGTCTATCTGTCTGTCTGTCTGCCTGCCTCCTGTCTGTCTGCCTGTCTGTCTGCCTGTCTGTCTGTCTGTCTGCTGGCCCACAGGAGGAACATCAGCACTGGTTGTCAAAACAGAAATCAAATCAAATCCAGCTTTATTTATAGAGCTGCTTAGAGCACATTTAACCCATTAAGACCTGAGGCCGATTCTACAAAATGTCTTTTAAATCTCAATAGTTTGTAAAAAAAAAAAATGATGTTGCTATATCAGTGGTTCTCAAACTTAATGTAGTTGGCCGTGGACCTCATCTCAAAATATGTTGTTCCAGGGACCCCCAGAAACAAATATTTGATTTAAAAATGTATATATATTAACATTTTTCAAACAAAATAGCAGATCTACAAGCTTGTAGCGCGGCACTCGGTGCCGCGCTATGAGCTTGTAGATCTGCTATTTTTCAATAGCCCAAATAAATCAAAAAATGACACGGATGCGTTCCCGGTCTTAATCAAAAATGAGTTGAGTCTAATCTGTTAGTCTGTGTGTGTGTGTGTGTGTGTGTGTGTGTGTGTGTGTGTGTGTGTGTGTGTGTGTGCGCGCCCGTCAGGTGTTAGTGCAAATGGAGCCTTCGGAGTCTTACGAGGTGCTCCAGGTCATCCCCGCCGCCAACCTCCCCTACAGTCAGCCCGGGTCCTGCTACAACCTGGTCCGACTGCCTGAAGACGACCCCACCGCTGGTATGTTTTCTCAGGGATTAATCACACTGTTCTCAGTCGCCACCACTGATTTCAGCCATGCGCTTGCTAGGGCTGTCACCATTACAAATTTAAGTTGACGATTCGTTGTCACGCAAATAATTGATTGATAAACTATTTAATTGGCATTGAACATTGGAACATACTGTATGAATAAAACAATTCTGTTTGCCTTTTAGGCCTCGTAACCAAAAATTGCACAGGGCAGATATGACATATAAATTAAACATACAAAAAAATTATTGACATTTAATCATTTTATACATGTAAAAATTGCAGAAATAGCTGATCTACAAACTTACAACGGGTCACAAAGTGACATGTTGTAAGCTTGTAGATCAGCTATTTCTGCTTTTTTTTCATATTTGAAAACATGACGATTATGCAAAAATAATTGCGATTATCTCAAAAAATAGCGATTAGACGATTATGTAATCATAGTGTCAGGCCTAGAGCTTGCTCTTTTTCTCTGATAAACTTCATCAACTTCTGTTGTTGTTTTCCCCCACATTGTGTTCCAGTGTCGTGTACGTTCAGCTGTACGCTGAAATACCTGGTGAGAGACTGTGATCCCAACACCGGAGAGCCAGACGACGACGGTTATGACGACGAATATGTGGTACGCATGGATTAAAGTTCTCAGTCGCCAAGACTGATTTCAGTCATTTGGACTCCATGGAAGCCAGCATGTCTTCTATGGAAGCATGTTGCGCAACAAAAATAGCCGATCTACAAGCTCTCAATGCGTCTGCGACGCATTGAGAGCTTGTAGAAAGGCTATTTTCGGTTATTTCAAGATTCGAAGTGGTCAAACTAACAATATGTTCAGAAGCATGCTCCATAATATCTTCATCGTCTCAGATATTTCATATAAAAGCAAAGGTTAAAGCCTGAATCTGTGATTTCTTCACATGGTCGGCAGTGTGGGGGATCCTTTCACACTGTTTCACAAATCGCGCATTGGGACATTTTCAGTCGTGAGATTTAATTTAGCTTTAATCCATGGGTACGTGGCTGGAGTCTGAACTTTGACCTGCCTAGTTACACCTGTGGGCATTCTGCTTTGACCAATATTCATTTTATTTCTGTTTGTTCATTCCTCCCATTTCTTCTCCAACTCTCCTTTCCTCCATCTCTACTCACCTCCAACTCCCCTCTCCTCTCTCCTCCTAGCTGGAGGACTTGGAGGTGACGGTAGCGGACCACATCCAGAAGGTGCTGAAGCCTAACTTCGGCGCGGCCTGGGACGAGGTGGGAGAGGAGTATGAGAAGGAGGAGACCTTCGCTCTGGCGTCCGTACGGACACTGGACGGTAAATGAACAAAAATATTCACTCTGGATTCATATCGGTCTGATCTGAACGTTTCAACCCAACAGAAATGACAAGGAAAATCTTGTCGTTCGGCTGTTTCTTCGCTATTTGTCGTATGAAGAAGTACATCGTTACTTTTCAGGATTCAAATTCTAAAATAGTAAAAGTAGCGGATCGACAGCCGCGTTTCGAGCTTGTAGATCTCCTACTTTTGATGCTTTCTTGTGACAGTGTAGTATGATCAAGTAGGGCGTTAATTTTCAGAACAACACAGAAATATGGAGATAAGAGGTTTCTTCCCTGACAGTAACGATGTAGACCTTAAGTGTCTGTCTGTTTGTTTGTTGGTTCTTTTTTTAACAAACAGGCCCTGAACATAATTGATGTCATTGCTGTCGGGTGGAAACCTTGTATGTCCAAAACTGTTTCTATTGAGGAAATGGTAAAAAGTACCTGTGTTCCAATGGATCCAATGTAGTTATTGTTACAGTTTCAGGTAGGAGAGACACAGAGTCTCCTTTTGTGTCTCCTACCGGAACCGCTGGTCATCAAATTATTGGCTTGGGACAAAAACAAAAAAATATCCATGAATTCAAGTCTCCATGGGGTGGTAATATTTTTTGGGTGAACTATCCCTTTATACCGTAGCACTTGTCCTAGCCTTGACAACCTTGCAGGCTTATGCAAAGGCTGGAATGTAATTTGGATAGCATGTCATGTAGACAGATGCCAGGTTAATTTGTTGACCTGGCATCCTATAGTATATATAGTTTTAATGTACAGATTACACATGTTTTGATATTATACTGTTTAGACCAATGATAGGTTCTGGGTTAACCTATGATCCTAGATTACCATTTCTATGCATTTGATGTATCAACTTGTGTTTACCTCGCTTACTGTAAATCGCTCTGGATTAACCCATTGAGACCTGAAGCCGATTCTACATGTCTCCTAAAGCTCAACAGTTTTCTGAAAAACGTATGTTTCTATATCAGTGGTGCTCCATCTTTTTCATGTCAAGGACCCCCAAAATTACATGTATTTTGCCGAGGACCCCCATCAAAATATTTTGTTCCAGGGACCCCCAGAAGCAAAGATTTGAGTTAAAAATGTTCGCTTTAAAATATATATATATTCAAAGATTTGCACACATTTTCACGAATTTTCAAAAATAGCCCAAAGTGTAAAATAATGCTTTTTAGCTCAAATCTAAAAATGACACAGTTCCAGGTCTTAATGGGTTAAGAGTGTCTGCTAAATGCCTACATTGTAGTTGGGGTTCTTACTGTGGTGCTGACTGTGGCTGTTGTTGTGTTCATCTACACTTGGTGCTGACTGTGGCTGTTGTTGTTACTGTGTTCGTCTACAGAGGCCGTGGGGAACATCGTCAGCTTCCTGGGCATGCAGCCGTGTGAGAGATCAGACAAAGTTCCAGAGAACAAGAACTCTCATGTCCTGTTTCTGGCTGGTAGGTGTTTGCATGGATTAAAGTTCTCAGTCTACCACGACATGATTTCAGTCATTTGGATTCCATAGAATCACCAGCATGTCTTCTATGAAAGCATGTTGCGATCTACCAGCTCTCAATCCATAAAACATTTGATTTCGGTTTTCAAATATCGTTTGAATGGGCTTTCTATATGTGGAACCACAAAATGGCCGCTCTATATGTACAAAAGAGATGGTGAAAATTACATTTACCTCTCGTGATGGGTGTTTAATTTATTTTTCCAGGCCATTTTTGAAAGCAACCACATATGTATGTATACAACGTACTGCAACTTTTTCCTTAGCCGTTTGTGTGACATCCTCTACCTATCATCTCCAGGTGTGTTCCGGGGAGGCCACGACGTCCTGGTTCGAGCCCGTCTGGCGCTGGCCGACGGCGTCACCATGCAGGTGACGGTGCGGAGCGGGGACGAGACGGCCGTGGAGGTCATCCTGGCCTCCGTGGGCTGAGAGGTCGAGAGGTCATCCTCCTGTGGGCTGAGGGGGGGTCTAGGGATGGGACGGTATGGATATTTACACGTCACAATTATTGTGGCGAAAATAATTGCCATCAACGATATTATCACGATAATTAAAATATACTTAAAACTCAAAATGCCACTGTTGTCAACCACTTGAACCCCCAGCATCCCTATTCTGGGGGTGAACGTTTGCCAACATTTGCCGATCCACAAGCTCACAACGCGTTGCAACGCGTTGTGAGCTTGTAGATCGGCTATTTTTGGCGAATCGATTTGTGTGTAGAGTGAAATAAGAGCGTACCAAATGAGCTCAATAAAAGCTAATTCATCCCGGCGTATGACGGAGGACAATTCCACTATAGATTAAAATCTCTGCAATACGATTATTGTGCGCGTTTTTTTTTATCCCGATAATAGTTATCGTGCCATCCTTACCGTGGGCTGGGAGGTCATCACCCCCGTCCCCCCCAACGTCCTGTTTGTTCTAACCATCTATCTGTCTTATGTTATGTTCTGTTAACATGAATCTTAAAATAATATGCCGTTGTGATTTATCTTTTTACACCTTTAAGAAATATACTGAAAAGAATATTCAAAACATTTTCATTGTTTTTCTGTTTAAACATCAAACACTTGTAAGATTGAATGACTTCAGGTCATCCAGTTCCTGGTTCCTTTTCTGTACAAAGATGTTGTTGTTGAAGTAATAAAGTCTGACCATGGACCAAGTCTACGTGTTTCAGTTGTGGCGTTCTCATTTTAATTGACAGGGAATGTTTTATTATTATAATTATTATTATATTATTAACGGTGGGATAAGTGATCTTCTTTGGTTAGAATAAATGGTAAATGGTAAAATGGTTAGAATAACTGGTAAAATGGTAAATAATAATAAGAATAAATGTTAAAGGAGTATTTCACCCAAAATATTTTATTTACTTACTTTCTATCAATTACACACTCCATGAAGCCTTGAATTCATGGAGATTTTTTTTGTTTTTCTCAAATTCCTGAGCTAATAATTCGATGTCTGGGTGGCTGGTCAGTAAAACACTCTTTGAGTCATCTACCAGAAAGACTGCCGGTCAACCCCACGTCATCAATTATTGGCCTAGCAATGATAGAAAATATTTTTTGTGGGTGAACTACTCCTTTGCATTGTTACGGGGCCAGGCTTCCAGCATGGACCCGTTTTGTTATTGGCATTTCTTCTTCTTCTTCTTCTGCCGTTTTTGCCAGTTCTGGCTGAACCGTGCGTACGCTTTTTATGAAACTCGGCCATATGATAGATGGTCATGAAAAACGATCAAAAAATAAATCTCACAATCTTTCGTCAAAAGGTGGCGCTATAGCACTCAGTTGAAAATGCCAACTTTGAACAGGTACAACTCATGCCCTGTTTGACCTACAGCCATGAAACTTCGATGCACACATGCGTCTCCTCATGCCTAACAACTTTCACTGTTTGACTTTTGACCTCTGACCTTTAGATCTCCCACCATTTCGAATTATATGAAAAGCAGTAAAAAGCTCCTCCTGGGATTTTTGAGCAATCTGCACGAAACGTTTTACACATGAACTTTGGACCTATGCCGACAAAAATATGCAGTGGATTTTCCATAAGTGAAAAATGAAGCTTTAATGAGCCAATGAATATTGCAGTTTTATGACAATTATTCATCTGCCCCTAACACATACATGCAGACTTACCATTCTTTGAAACTTTGCAGAAATGTAAAGGGCCATTCCAAATATCACTGAAACCAATCTTACTCCAATTGGTAAAACGGGGGCGCTATAGCAATTTTTTGAAAATTGAAACTTTAAACAGGCAAAAGTCATGCCTCGTTTGGCCGACAGCCATTAGACCTGCTTACACATGACGTAAACGTACGTTTCAGGCAATTTAAAGTTGATTGGTAGTGACTTTTTTGTGACTTTTTTTTTGGTCCCTAACATTCATCGAGCTCTGGACTTAGACATTTTTTTTCCGTTTCGGTAGTGACACTACCGAAACGAAAAAAAAAATGTTCCCCCAAAAACCTGTTAGGAGTACGTTTCAGGCAATTTAAAGTTGATTGGTAGTGACTTTTTTGTGACTTTTTTTTGGTCCCTAACATTCATCGAGCTCTGGACTTAGAATTTTTTTTTCTTGTGAGCCGTCAGCCGTTTTTTCTTGTCAGCCATCTGTTAGCTCAATGGGTTGAGACGCAGTATTCATGATCCAGAGGCCATGAGTTCAAATCCCATTGATGTCTTTCCTATGATTCTTTCCTTTGCAGACTGGCTTCCAGAAGATCAACTGAAAACTACCAGGAAGGCTATATTTGTCATCCAACTGTTAGCTCAATGGGTTGAGACGCAGTATACATGATCCAGAGGCCATGAGTTCAAATCCCATTGATTTCTTTCCTATGATTCTTTCCTTTGCAGACTGGCTTCCAGAAGATCAAGTGAAAACTACCAGGAAGGCTATACTTGTCAGCCATCTGTTAGCTCAATGGGTTGAGACGCAGTATTCATGATCCAGAGGCCATGAGTTCAAATCCCATTGATGTCTTTCCTATGATTCTTTCCTTTGCAGACTGGCTTCCAGAAGATCAACTGAAAACTACCAGGAAGGCTGTACTTGTCAGCCATCTGTTAGCTCAATGGGTTGAGACGCAGTATACATGATCCAGAGGCCATGAGTTCAAATCCCATTCATGTCTTTCCTATGATTCTTTCCTTTGCAGACTGGCTTCCAGAAGATCAACTGAAAACTACCAGGAAGGCTGTACTTGTCAGCCATCTGTTAGCTCAATGGGTTGAGACGCAGTATACATGATCCAGAGGCCATGAGTTCAAATCCCACTGGTGTCTTTACTGTGATGCTTTCCTTTGCAGACTTAACAAGTTAAAACCACCAGGAAACCTGTAACTCTCAGCCTACAGCATAGCTCAACTGGTAGAGCGTCTGTCCAATAACATGACTTGACTTGACTTGAGTGGGTTCGATTCCCACTCGAGTCAAGTGTCCCCGGTATCTTGGGGCAACGGATAAATTGACTGATATCCTTAGCGATGCTTCCCTTTGCAGACTAACTTCTAGAAAAACAAGTTAAAACCACCAGAAAACCTGTAACTCTCAGCCAACAGCATAGCTCGACTGGTAGAGCGTCTGTCCAATAACATGACTTGACTTGACTTGACTTGACTTGAGTGGGAATCGAACCCACTCAAGTCAAGTCTGTCCAATAACATGACTTGACTTGACTTGACTTGAGTGGGAATCGAACCCACTCAAGTCAAGTCAAGTCATGTTATTGGACAGACGCTCTACCAGTCGAGCTATGCTGTTGGCTGAGAGTTACAGGTTTTCTGGTGGTTTTAACTTGTTTTTCTAGAAGTTAGTCTGCAAAGGAAAGCATCACAGTAAAGACACCAGTGGGATTTGAACTCATGGCCTATGGATCATGTATACTGCGTCTCAACCCATTGAGCTAACAGATGGCTGACAAGTACAGCCTTCCTGGTAGTTTTCAGTTGATCTTCTGGAAGCCAGTCTGCAAAGGAAAGAATCATAGGAAAGTCATCAATGGGATTTGAACTCATGGCCTCTGGATCATGAATACTGCGTCTCAACCCATTGAGCTAACAGATGGCTGACAAGTACAGCCTTCCTGGTAGTTTTCAGTTGATCTTCTGGAAGCCAGTCTGCAAAGGAAAGAATCATAGGAAAGACATCAATGGGATTTGAACTCATGGCCTCTGGATCATGAATACTGCGTCTCAACCCATTGAGCTAACAGATGGCTGACAAGTACAGCCTTCCTGGTAGTTTTCAGTTGATCTTCTGGAAGCCAGTCTGCAAAGGAAAGAATCATAGGAAAGACATGAATGGGATTTGAACTCATGGCCTCTGGATCATGTATACTGCGTCTCAACCTATTGAGCTAACAGTTGGATGACAAATATAGCCTTCCTGGTAGTTTTCACTTGATCTTCTGGAAGCCAGTCTGCAAAGGAAAGAATCATAGGAAAGTCATCAATGGGATTTGAACTCATGGCCTCTGGATCATAAATACTGCGTCTCAACCCATTGAGCTAACAGATGGCTGACAAGTACAGCCTTCCTGGTAGTTTTCAGTTGATCTTCTGGAAGCCAGTCTGCAAAAGAAAGAATCATAGGAAAGACATCAATGGGATTTGAACTCATGGCCTCTGGATCATGAATACTGCGTCTCAACCCATTGAGCTAACAGAAGGCTGACAAGTACAGCCTTCCTGGTAGTTTTCAGTTGATCTTCTGGAAGCCAGTCTGCAAAGGAAAGAATCATAGGAAAGACATCAATGGGATTTGAACTCATGGCCTCTGGATCATGTATACTGCGTCTCAACCCATTGAGCTAACAGTTGGATGACAAATATAGCCTTCCTGGTAGTTTTCAGTTGATCTTCTGGAAGCCAGTCTGCAAAGGAAAAAATCATAGGAAAGACATCAATGGGATTTGAACTCATGGCCTCTGGATCATGAATACTGCATCTCAACCCATTGAGCTAACAGATGGCTGACAAGTACAGCCTTCCTGGTGCTTTGACTTGAACAACAAACAAGACAAATAACTTTTAAAAAAATGTGTTACAGCATAAATATACATCTTTTTCATGGGGGGCCCTGACACTACATTTTTTCACATTGGGGTCCACTGCCCAAATACATGTCAATTTGGGGGGTTGACAACAAAACGTTTCAGAACCACAGATTCCAAGGAAACAGCTGTAGGTGAATGGATAGAGTCACTGACTAGTGAGCCGCAGGAAACAGGTTCAAGCCTCAGCTACAGCAGCAAGTCAGGATGTCAAATCAAATAGGTATTATTAGGAGTGAAATGGTTGTGTTTCTTCACCCCAACTGCACATGACATCAGTTTACATGTACGTTATTTTCAGTGATGAAGACAAACCGCACAGACGTTCACTGTACTTTAGTACATTTTGTAAACGTATGACTCTGAGTAAAGTATAGCCTGACTTAAACAAACAAATAACAACTTAGTATAGTCAGATTATTTTTTACACAACTTACATTTTGTAATCAAACTACCGAAACGAAAGTTGGTCACCACCGAAACGAAAGTTAAATCCGAAATAATCACTAAGTGTGGAGGCCAAAATCGTCCCCCCAAAAACCTGTTAGGAGTACGTTTCAGGCAATTTAGAGTTTATTGGTAGTACTTTGTAGTGACTTTTTTGGTCCCTAACACCACAAATGGTTTACATACTCTTTACGAATGACTTACGCATCATTTGCTTAACATGAATGATAATTCTAGTAATTGTTTGGTGTCTGCATTCATGAAAGCCAGGTAGTTTGCAACAGGTAAGGAGAAAGTCCACATTAACAGACAGTCATAAATGATGAACTGTCTTCACTTTACTGTAGAGCACATAATAACATGTACAAAGGATTTATAGATATTTTAGGAATGTTTTACAAAGCATGTTAAACATGAACAAACACATTAACAGACAGTTGTAAATGATGAACTGTCTTCACTTTACTATAGGGCACATAATAACATGTACTAAGGATTTATAGATACTTTAGGAATGTTTAACAAAGCATATGTTAAACATGAACAAGCTACCAATAGCTTGTATATATTATGTAACATCAGTTACAAATGATCTAATAATCATTTACAGATGTATTATACATGGCTCATTCATGAATAGTTACTAATACCTTTATAGATGATTTGTAACCGTAGTTATAAAGGTTTTAGTAATCATTTACGAATGTCAATAAACAGGTTGTTAATGATTTGTTAATAGTCTACAAACTGCTTATAAACGTTTATAAATGCTTTAGAATGGGTCGTTACAAATGATTTAATAATCTTTTACAGATGTATATAAATGGCTTATTCATGAATAGTTCACTACTTACTAATACTTTACAAATGATTTGTAACTGTAGTTATAAAGGTTTTAGTAATCATTTACGAATGTCAACAAACAGGTTGTTAATGATTTGTTAATAGTCTACAAACTACTTATAAACGTTTATAAATGCTTTATAACGGGTCATTATTGTAAAGTGCTACCGACATTTTTTTTCCGTTTCGGTAGTGACACTACCGAAACGAAAAAAAAAATGTTCCCCCAAAAACCTGTTAGGAGTACGTTTCAGGCAATTTAAAGTTGATTGGTAGTGACTTTTTTTTTGGTCCCTAACATTCATCGAGCTCTGGACTTAGTAATTTTTTTTCCGTTTCGGTAGTGACACAATAGTGTCACTACCGAAACGAAAAAAAAATTGTTCCCCCAAAAACCTGTTAGGAGTAAATTTCAGGCAATTTAAAGTTGATTGGTAGTGACTTTTTTTTTGGTCCCTAACATTCATCGAGCTCTGGACTTAGTAATTTTTTTTCCGTTTCGGTAGTGACACTACCGAAACGAAAAAAAAAATGTTCCCCCAAAAACCTGTTAGGAGTACGTTTCAGGCAATTTAAAGTTGATTGGTAGTGACTTTTCTTTTGGTCCCTAACATTCATCGAGCTCTGGACTTAGTCATTTTTTTCCCGTTTCGGTAGTGACACAATGGTGTCACTACCGAAACGAAAAAAAAATTGTTCCCCCAAAAACCTGTTAGGAGTATGTTTCAGGCAATTTAAAGTTGATTGGTAGTGACTTTTTCTTTGGTCCCTAACATTCATCGAGCTCTGGACTTAGTAATTTTTTATCCGTTTCGGTAGTGACACTACCGAAACGAAAAAAATATGTTCCCCCAAAAACCTGTTAGGAGTACGTTTCAGGCAATTTAAAGTTGATTGGTAGTGACTTTTTTTTGGGTCCCTAACATTCATCGAGCTCTGGACTTAGTAATTTTTTTTTCCGTTTCGGTAGGGACACTACCGAAACGAAAAACTGTCAAAATCAGTTGTACCACTTTGACCCTATTTTATGCATCAGCTGTTTGAAAGTATCCAATCTAAGTGGTGGGAAAGTAACTAACTACCACGTTGTGAGCTTGTAGATCTGCTATTTTCAAACATTTCAGTACTTCAGTACTTTTGGTACTTTAAGTACATTTTGATACCAATACTTTTGTACACCAGACTTTTACTTGTAACAGAGTGCTTCTACATTGCAGTATTGATACTTTTACTTCAGTAAAACATTTTAGTACTTTAAGTCCATTTTGATGCCAATACTTTTGTACTTTTACTCAAGTACATTTTGAATTCCGGACTTTTACTTGTAACAGAGTACTTCTACATCGTAGTATTGATACTTTTTTTTAAAATGCTGGTGACGAAAAATGACGAAAAATGCTGGTGACGAAAAAATGCTGGTGACGAAAAATGACGAAAAATGCTGGTGACGAAAAATGACGAAAAATGCTGGTGACGAAAAAATGCTGGTGACGAAAAATGACGAAAAAATGCAGGTGACGAAAAATGACGAAAAATGCTGGTGACGAAAAATGACGAAAAATGCTGGTGACGAAAAAATGCTGGTGACGAAAAATGACGAAAAATGCTGGTGACGAAAAATGACAAAAAATACTGGTGACGAAAAATGCTGGTGACGAAAAATGACGAAAAATGCTGGTGACGAAAAATGACGAAAAATGCTGGTGACGAAAAATGACGAAAAATGCTGGTGACGAAAAAATGCTGGTGACGAAAAATGACAAAAAATGCTGGTGACGAAAAAATGCTGGTGACGAAAAAATGCTGGTGACGAAAAATGACAAAAAATGCTGGTGACGAAAAATGACGAAAAATGCTGGTGACGAAAAAATGCTGGTGACGAAAAATGACACAAAATGCTGGTGACGAAAAAATGCTGGTGACGAAAAATGACAAAAAATGCTGGTGACGAAAAAATGCTGGTGACGAAAAATGACAAAAAATGCTGGTGACGAAAAAATGCTGGTGACGAAAAAATGCTGGTGACGAAAAATGACGAAAAAATGCTGGTGACGAAAAATGACGAAAAATGCTGGTGACGAAAAAATGCTGGTGACGAAAAAATGCTGGTGACGAAAAAATGCTGGTGACGAAAAATGACGAAAAATGCTGGTGACGAAAAATGACGAAAAATGCTGGTGACGAAAAAATGCTGGTGACGAAAAATGACGAAAAATGCTGGTGACGAAAAATGACAAAAAATACTGGTGACGAAAAATGCTGGTGACGAAAAATGACAAAAAATGCTGGTGACGAAAAAATGCTGGTGACGAAAAATGCTGGTGACGAAAAATGACGAAAAATGCTGGTGACGAAAAAATGCTGGTGACGAAAAATGACAAAAAATGCTGGTGACGAAAAAATGCTGGTGACGAAAAATGACGAAAAAATGCTGGTGACGAAAAATGACAAAAAATGCTGGTGACGAAAAATGACGAAAAATGCTGGTGACGAAAAAATGCTGGTGACGAAAAATGACACAAAATGCTGGTGACGAAAAAATGCTGGTGACGAAAAATGACAAAAAATGCTGGTGACGAAAAAATGCTGGTGACGAAAAATGACAAAAAATGCTGGTGACGAAAAAATGCTGGTGACGAAAAAATGCTGGTGACGAAAAATGACGAAAAAATGCTGGTGACGAAAAATGACGAAAAATGCTGGTGACGAAAAAATGCTGGTGACGAAAAAATGCTGGTGACGAAAAAATGCTGGTGACGAAAAATGACGAAAAATGCTGGTGACGAAAAATGACGAAAAATGCTGGTGACGAAAAAATGCTGGTGACGAAAAATGACGAAAAATGCTGGTGACGAAAAATGACAAAAAATACTGGTGACGAAAAATGCTGGTGACGAAAAATGACAAAAAATGCTGGTGACGAAAAAATGCTGGTGACGAAAAATGCTGGTGACGAAAAATGACGAAAAATGCTGGTGACGAAAAAATGCTGGTGACGAAAAATGACAAAAAATGCTGGTGACGAAAAATGCTGGTGACGAAAAATGACAAAAAATGCTGGTGACGAAAAATGACGAAAAATGCTGGTGACGAAAAATGACAAAAAATGCTGGTGACGAAAAATGCTGGTGACGAAAAATGACAAAAAATGCTGGTGACGAAAAAATGCTGGTGACGAAAAATGACAAAAAATGCTGGTGACGAAAAAATGCTGGTGACGAAAAAATGCTGGTGACGAAAAATGACGAAAAAATGCTGGTGACGAAAAATGACAAAAAATGCTGGTGACGAAAAAATGCTGGTGACGAAAAATGACGAAAAAATGCTGGTGACGAAAAATGACAAAAAATGCTGGTGACGAAAAATGACACAAAATGCTGGTGACGAAAAAATGCTGGTGACGAAAAATGACAAAAAATGCTGGTGACGAAAAAAAGCTGGTGACGAAAAATGACGAAAAATGCTGGTGACGAAAAAATGCTGGTGACGAAAAAATGCTGGTGACGAAAAATGACGAAAAAATGCTGGTGACGAAAAATGACGAAAAATGCTGGTGACGAAAAAATGCTGGTGACGAAAAAATGCTGGTGACGAAAAAATGCTGGTGACGAAAAAATGCTGGTGACGAAAAATTACGAAAAATGCTGGTGACGAAAAATGACGAAAAATGCTGGTGACGAAAAAATGCTGGTGATGAAAAATGACGAAAAATGCTGGTGACGAAAAATGACAAAAAATACTGGTGACGAAAAATGCTGGTGACGAAAAATGACGAAAAATGCTGATGACGAAAAAATGCTGGTGACGAAAAATGCTGGTGACGAAAAATGACGAAAAATGCTGGTGACGAAAAAATGCTGGTGACGAAAAATGACAAAAAATGCTGGTGACGAAAAAATGCTGGTGACGAAAAATGACGAAAAATGCTGGTGACGAAAAAAATGCTGGTGACGAAAAAATGCTGGTGACGAAAAATGACGAAAAAATGATGGTGACGAAAAATGACGAAAAAATGCTGGTGACGAAAAATGACGAAAAATGCTGGTGACGAAAAATAACAAAAAATGCTGGTGACGAAAAATGACCAAAAATGCTGGTGACGAAAAAATGCTGGTGACGAAAAAAGACGAAAAATAATGGTGACGAAAAAATGCTGGTGACGAAAAAATGCTGGTGACGAAAAATTACGAAAAATGCTGGTGACGAAAAATGACGAAAAATGCTGGTGACGAAAAAATGCTGGTGACGAAAAATGACGAAAAATGCTGGTGACGAAAAATGACAAAAAATACTGGTGACGAAAAATGCTGGTGACGAAAAATGACGAAAAATGCTGGTGACGAAAAAATGCTGGTGACGAAAAATGACGAAAAATGCTGGTGACGAAAAAATGCTGGTGACGAAAAATGACAAAAAATGCTGGTGACGAAAAATGCTGGTGACGAAAAATGACGAAAAATGCTGGTGACGAAAAATGCTGGTGACGAAAAATGACAAAAAATGATGGTGACGAAAAAATGCTGGTGACGAAAAATGCTGGTGACGAAAAATGACAAAAAATGCTGGTGACGAAAAATGCTGGTGACGAAAAATGACAAAAAATGCTGGTGACGAAAAATGACGAAAAATGCTGGTGACGAAAAAATGCTGGTGACGAAAAATGACGAAAAATGCTGGTGACGAAAAAATGCTGGTGACGAAAAATGACAAAAAATGCTGGTGACGAAAAATGCTGGTGACGAAAAATGACGAAAAATGCTGGTGACGAAAAAATGCTGGTGACGAAAAATGACAAAAAATGCTGGTGACGAAAAATGCTGGTGACGAAAAATGACGAAAAATGCTGGTGACGAAAAAATGCTGGTGACAAAAAATGACAAAAAATGATGGTGACGAAAAAATGCTGGTGACGAAAAATGACAAAAAATGCTTGTGACGAAAAATGCTGGTGACGAAAAAATGCTGGTGACGAAAAATGACAAAAAATGCTGGTGACGAAAAAATGCTGGTGACGAAAAAATGCTGGTGACGAAAAATGACAAAAAATGCTGGTGACGAAAAATGCTGGTGACGAAAAATGCTGGTGACGAAAAAATGCTGGTGACGAAAAATGACGAAAAATGCTGGTGACGAAAAAATGCTGGTGACGAAAAATGACAAAAAATGCTGGTGACGAAAAATGCTGGTGACGAAAAAATGACAAAAAATGCTGGTGACGAAAAAATGCTGGTGACGAAAAATGCTGGTGACGAAAAATGACAAAAAATGCTGGTGACGAAAAAATGCTGGTGACGAAAAATGCTGGTGACGAAAAATGACAAAAAATGCTGGTGACGAAAAATGACAAAAAATGCTGGTGACGAAAAAATGCTGGTGACGAAAAATGACGAAAAATGACGAAAAAATGCTGGTGACGAAAAATGACGACAAATGCTGGTGACGAAAAAATGCTGGTGACGAAAAATGACAAAAAATGCTGGTGACGAAAAATGACGAAAAATGCTGGTGACGAAAAATGACAAAAAATACTGGTGACGAAAAAATGCTGGTGACGAAAAAATGCTGGTGACGAAAAAATGCTGGTGACGAAAAATGACGAAAAATGCTGGTGACGAAAAATGACGAAAAAATGCTGGTGACGAAAAAATGCTGGTGACGAAAAAATGCTGGTGACGAAAAATGCTGGTGACGAAAAATGACGAAAAATGCTGGTGACGAAAAAATGCTGGTGACGGAAAATGACAAAAAATGCTTGTGACGAAAAATGCTGGTGACGAAAAAATGCTGGTGACGAAAAATGACAAAAAATGCTGGTGACGAAAAAATGCTGGTGACGAAAAAATGCTGGTGACGAAAAATGACAAAAAATGCTGGTGACGGTAAATGCTGGTGACGAAAAATGCTGGTGACGAAAAATGCTGGTGACGAAAAATGACGAAAAATGCTGGTGACGAAAAAATGCTGGTGACGAAAAAATGCTGGTGACGAAAAATGACGAAAAATGCTGTGGACGAAAAAATGCTGGTGACGAAAAATGCTGGTGACGAAAAATGGCGAAAAATGCTGTTGACGAAAAAATGCTGGTGACGAAAAATTACGAAAAATGCTGGTGACGAAAAATGACAAAAAATGCTGGTGACGAAAAAATGCTGGTGA
Source organism: Gymnoscopelus microlampas (assembly GCF_963454915.1). Taxonomy (NCBI): domain Eukaryota; kingdom Metazoa; phylum Chordata; class Actinopteri; order Myctophiformes; family Myctophidae; genus Gymnoscopelus; species Gymnoscopelus microlampas. The sequence continues at coordinate 9,598,010 of NC_139960.1, forward strand.
CGAAAAAATATTGGTGACGAAAAATGACGAAAAATGCTGGTGACGAAAAATGACGAAAAATGCTGGTGACGAAAAAATGCTGGTGACGAAAAATGACAAAAAATGCTGGTGACGAAAAATGACGAAAAATGCTGGTGACGAAAAAAATGCTGGTGACGAAAAAATGCTGGTGACGAAAAATGACGAAAAAATGCTGGTGACGGAAAAATGCTGGTGACGAAAAATGACAAAAAATACTGGTGACGAAAAAATGCTGGTGACGAAAAAATGCTGGTGACGAAAAATGACGAAAAATGCTGGTGACGAAAAATGACAAAACATACTGGTGACGAAAAATGCTGGTGACGAAAAAATGCTGGTGACGAAAAATGCTGGTGACGAAAAATGACGAAAAATGCTGGTGACGAAAAAATGCTGGTGACGAAAAATGACAAAAAATGCTTGTGACGAAAAATGCTGGTGACGAAAAATGACGAAAAATGCTGGTGACGAAAAAATGCTGGTGACGAAAAATTACGAAAAATGCTGGTGACGAAAAATGACAAAAAATGCTGGTGACGAAAAAATATTGGTGACGAAAAATGACGAAAAATGCTGGTGACGAAAAATGACGAAAAATGCTGGTGACGAAAAAATGCTGGTGACGAAAAATGACAAAAAATGCTGGTGACGGAAAAATGCTGGTGACGAAAAATGACGAAAAATGCTGGTGACGAAAAAAATGCTGGTGACGAAAAAATGCTGGTGACGAAAAATGACGAAAAAATGCTGGTGACGGAAAAATGCTGGTGACGAAAAATGACAAAATGCTGGTGACGAAAAATGACAAAAAATGCTGGTGACGAAAAAATGCTGGTGACGAAAAAATATTGGTGACGAAAAATGCTGGTGACGAAAAATGCTGGTGACGAAAAATGACAAAATGCTGGTGACGAAAAAATGCTGGTGACGAAAAATGACGAAAAATGCTGGTGACGAAAAAATGCTGGTGACGAAAAATTACGAAAAATGCTGGTGACGAAAAATGCTGCTGACAAAAAATGACGAAAAATGCTGGTGACGAAAAAATGCTGGTGATGAAAAATGACGAAAAATGCTGGTGACGAAAAAATGCTGGTGACGAAAAAATGCTGGTTTCGGTAGTGACACTACCGAAAGGAAAAAAAAAAAATTCCCCCAAAAACCTGTTAGGAGTACGTTTCAGGCAATTTAAAGTTGATTGGTAGTTACTTTTTTTTTGGTCCCTAACATTCATCGAGCTCTGGACTTAGTAAAAAAAAATCTGTTTCGGTAGTGACACTACCGAAACGAAAAAAAAAAAATTCCCCCAAAAACCTGTTAGGAGTACATTTCAGGCAATTTAAAGTTGATTGGTATTGACTTTTTTTTTGGTCCCTAACATTCATTGAGCTCTGGAATTAGTAATTTTTTTTCCGTTTCGGTAGTGACACAATGGTGTCACTACCGAAACGAAAAAAAAATTGTTCCCCCAAAAACCTGTTAGGAGTACGTTTCAGGCAATTTAAAGTTGATTGGTAGTGACTTTTTTTTTGGTCCCTAACATTCATCGAGCTTTGGACTTAGTAATTTTTTTTTCGTTTCGGTAGTGACACCATTGTGTCACTACCGAAACAAAGTTAAATCCGAAAAAATCACTACGTGTGGAGGCCAAAATTGTTCCCACAAAAACCTGTTAGGAGTACGTTTCAGGCAATTTAAAGTTGATTGGTAATGACTTTTTTTTTGGTCCCTAACATTCATCGAGCTCTGGACTTAGTAATTTTTTTTCCGTTTCGGTAGTGACACAATGGTGTCACTATACCGAAACGGAAAAAAAATTGTTCCCCCAAAAACCTGTTAGGAGTACGTTTCAGACATTTTAAAGTTGATTGCTAGTGACTTTTTTTTGTCCCTAACATTCATCGAGCTCTGGACTTAGTCATTTTTTTTTTCGTTTCGGTAGTGACACAATGGTAATTTTTTCCCGTTTCACAATGGTGTCACTACCGAAACGGAAAAAAAATTGTTCCCCCAAAAACCTGTTAGGAGTACGTTTCAGGCAATTTAAAGTTGATTGGTAGTGACTTTTTTTTTGGTCCCTAACATTCATCGAGCTCTGGACTTAGTAATTTGTTTTTTCGTTTCGGTAGTGACACCATTGTGTCACTACCGAAACGAAGTTAAATCCGAAAAAATCACTAATTGTGGAGGCCAAAATTGTTCCCCCAAAAACCTGTTAGGAGTACGTTTCAGTAATTTTTTTTCCGTTTCGGTAGTGACACAATGGTGTCAATACCGAAACGGAAAAAAAAAAGTTCCCCCAAAAACCTGTTAGGAGTACGTTTCAGGCAATTTAAAGTTGATTGGTAGTACTTTGTAGTGACACTTTTTTTGGTCCCTAACATTCATCGAGCTCTGGACTTTTACTTTTTTTTTATTTATTTTTTCACCATTGGGTCATGAAGTAAACTTTCAAACATGGCAACATGATATAACCACAATATTCCATCTAAATTGGTAAACACTGGAAGGTCTAATATTGTACTGGGTGATTCTTGAGTTCTGCAGTTGTGTCCCATCTGGGGGGATGCGATCATCAATTTGCATTCCCAAACACTCCCAAAGTTCTGGCCATTGTTGAAGTTAGCAGCCCAGGTGCGTGGGGGGCTGGGAAAATACAGAGAGCAGGAAGAGATTTGAGGTCTGATTTAATCAGTCACACCTTGAAGTTCCTGCCTTTTGTCCTGAAACAGAAGTTCCCAGTTTAAGTGTGAACCCAAAACAAATCACAGAGCCAAGTTCTTTTGTGACCAAGAGGCTGATTTCAGGACTATTGTCTTTATGCAAGGGTGATGGTCAAAGTGGAACATCTGTTAATTCCCTCTGTCTCTAGGACATGGCAGAGGGTGTTCACTCTCCATTCCGACATCTCACCACTCCGACTAGTGGCTTCCGCGTGCGGTTAGGGTTAGGTATAGGGTTCGTCAACGTCGGAAAGGCGACATGTCGGAAAGGAGAAATGCACCCATGGCAGAGATGAAGTTAGAGTCAGATTGTTATTTCTTGGTAAAAGCTTATTTTGTATTAAGTAACACAGTGTGAAAACATATGCTATGGTTGAGAAGAATAAAGTTGAATAACTATGACTTGTGCTGTTAACCAAGAGAAATGCCATTTAAGGGAAATATTCAGTCTGGAGTAAATGCTGTCTAACTGCTGTTTGAAACCATGAAGTATAAAGTGTATGGAATCATTTTAAAGCTGAAGAGATGTTGAACAAGAATTACTATACCAGCCTTTGTGTAAACGTAAAGTTTGATAAATATAAATAGTACCAGATTGTTACATTGTATTTCGAACAGCTAATGTTTTAGGGGCGGGGACTCGGGCCGACGACAACTGTGTTAGAATGCATGTATGTGTGTGATTGGTGAACAGGGATCAGGTGCTGGGCTAAATCTACCTGACCCCTCCCCTTGTTGACAGGAGGTAAAGTGTATAGAATAATTTGCTTTGTATGTGACTGGGCACGCTGCTTATCAGACTAATGGCAGTGGCCAGTCAGGCTGAAATAAAATATGCTTGACTTGAATCCCTGGACTCTGGACTTCTCTCTTTTTAAGCTGCCTTTTCTAGGAAACTGGTATTAAATGCCCGCCCTTTGGATCGAAAATACACAACAGTCACTACCGAAACGAAACCGAAACGAAAGTTAAATCCGAAAAAATCACTAAGTTTGGAGGCCAAAATCGTCCCCCCGAAAACCTGTTAGGAGTACATTTCAGGCAATTTAGAGTTGATTGGTAGTACTTTGTAGTGACACTTTTTTTGGTCCCTAACATTCATCGAGCTCTGGACTTAGTACATTTATTTTTTCACCATTGGGTCACTACCGAAACGAAACCGAAACGAAAGTTAAATTCGAAAAAATCACTTAGTGTGGAGGCCAAAATCGTCCCCCCGAAAACCTGTTAGGAGTACGTTTCAGGCAATTTAGAGTTGATTGGTAGTACTTTGTAGTGACACTTTTTTTGGTCCCTAACATTCATCGAGCTCTGGACTTAGTACATTTATTTTTTCACCATTGGTTCACTACCGAAACGAAACCGAAACGAAAGTTAAATCCGAAAAAATCACTTAGTGTGGAGGCCAAAATCGTCCCCCCGAAAACCTGTTAGGAGTACGTTTCAGGCAATTTAGAGTTGATTGGTAGTACTTTGTAGTGACACTTTTTTTGGTCCCTAACATTCATCGAGCTCTGGAGCTCAGGACATTCACAGTTCAAAAATTCCACCTTACTGTGGACATGCATGCTTGAGATTTTTTTTTTTTATATAATTTGTAGTTTTGGAGATATTTAACTTTAAGCGCCCCATGTATTGTCGATGCGGCAATGGACATTTAAAGGCAGGCCTACAACTACATACTTACGCCTAGTAACCTCATTCATACTTTAAAATGTTCATCTTACTGTGGACATGTTTGCCTGAAAAGGAATATTTGAAATGTTGCATAGTTTTAGAATTGTACTCCTTTAAAAGTTCAGAGATTTATAATGGAGGCGGATGGAAGGTTTTGGGACCTCAAAAAAACATTTTCACCTAGAAACTCCATTCACAGTTCAAAAATTCCACCTTACTGTGGACATGCATGCTTGAGATTTTTTCTTTGAAATCATTTATAGTTTGGGAGATATTTAACTTTAAGCGCCCCATGTATTGTCGATGCGGCAATGGATATTTAAGTCAGGCTTACAACTACATACTTACGCCTAGTAGCCTCATTCGTACTTTAAAATGTTCATCTTACTGTGGACATGTTTGCCTGAAAAGGAATCTTTGAAATGTTGCATAGTTTTAGAATTGTACTCCTTTAAAAGTTCACAGATTTATAATGGAGGCGGATGGAAGGTTTTGGGACCTCAAAAAAACACTTTCACCTAGAAACTCCATTCACAGTTCAAAATGTCCACCTTACTGTGGACATTTATGCTTGAGATTTCTTTTTTTGAAATCAATTGTAGTTTTGGAGATATTTAACTTTAAGCGCCCCATGAATTGACGATGCGGCAATGGATATTTAAAGGCAGGCTTACAACATACTTATGCCTAGTAACTTCATTCATACTTTAAAATGTTCATCTTACTGTGGACATGTTTGCCTGAAAAGGAATCTTTGAAATGTTGCATAGTTTTAGAATTGTACTCCTTTAAAAGTTCACAGCCCTGTGAAATAATCTCCCGAAGGAGACGCCGACGCCGACTTGCTCCAGAACCTATGTATGGAGCTCGGCCGGCGCGAAGCCCGGCGCAAGGCTCCGGCTCGGGTGGCGGATGATGATTCCAAGTTCAAGGATTCTGCTATCGACTTTCATGGTCTTTTATATATCCTGGCTTGACAAGGACTAGCTCGACAAAGTCGCTCCTTTTCAACCTGGCTTGGCGTTCATGGAACGGAATAAACCAGGCTGTACAAACCAGACTTTGTCAAACCTGGATTTGACTTAAATCCAGGCTTATTTAATTCTCCTTTCATGTAATAGGCCCCGGGTCTCACACACTTTTAATCACAGATGATGAGGGACAACCTATCTCTGTATCCTCATTGAAATAATTAATCCAGGTGGCACATCTTCAGTGTCACTGCCAATAGTATGAATATGAATGGATCATACATATATTGTTATATATATTGCATACATGTGCAATTCAGAGATATTGCCGCATTCTTTTAGCTAATTTGGTGGCAGATGTGTGGATTTGGTCGAGTTTTTATAATTGATGTCAAGAGTCTGGAAACATCATTGTTTTTCTATTCTTTTTTTCTTATTTCCATACTTATACCAGACCTGGAAATGACTAAAATCAATTTCCATACTTATGTAGGAACCCTGGAGGAGACAAGTGCTCATCTATACATATTCACTAAGACCAGCCAGTAGGGGTCAGCAGTGACAAGGAAAAGGGGAGAGGGGGAAAAAAGATTAGGAAAGAAACTACTATCTGAGAGTCACTGAATAGCGCAGTTTAAATTATTATGTTCCACTTTAACTGCTCTGATAGTTTAATAGGACTATAGCTGAATTTCAAGGGAACATTACTCAGGCACATCCACCTGCAGATAATGCATTATGGGCAGCATAAAAGGGAAATGTGAACAATAACTTGACTCACCATTTTTAATAAAAACATAGATATTTATTTTCATGGTGCAAGTCAATCACTGCACTAGTCACTTCATCCCATTGTTTTACATTCCACAACAAATGTCATTCACAATCCATATCGATAAGCAAAGAAAAATACAAACAATGCATCATGTAAATCTTCATTAGAGGCCATGGTACGCGCTAGGCCACAATATTCTGTATGCTCCATATATGAGCATACACACTAGCTTATTACACTTGCAAAAGGCTACGTACAGCAGGCTGCCTTCAGACCAGTGGTTAAATGAACGTGACAGATTAGCTTATCCATTCAGAATGCAGTGTTTCTAGACCTTGTTGTCCTCATGGTGAATCTTCAAACTGAGTTGAACAAGGTGATCCTGATTATACAGATTGGTCACGGCGTAACTCCATCGTATTGCATTTAAAGGGATTGTTTTTAACCTTAAAATGTATAATCCGGTGGAGGGCAGATGTGTTTTACATAGACCGACCGAGCCAAAACACATTGGAAAGTTATGTCAAATATTCATGTCCTCCTCACAATAGAACGACATGATTCAGGTTAAAAGACTAAGTGGCCCATTTAGTATTGGTCCTCAAAATTATTTTTTTTACATGAAAATAAAGACTACAGGACATAGCAGTGGTGGCCATTTTGTGGTGCCACAGATAGATAACCTATTCATTTTTCCCATAGAGATTTCTGAAGATATTTACAGTATATCAATTACTTTAAGCCTTGAACCAAGCCATCCAGGCTCCTGGTGAATCATGACCATAAAACATTTGATTCTGTGTCAAAAAATATTTAAAAAGTATATAATATAATTAAATATTGGGTTTTCTATCTGTGGCACCACAAAATGGCCGCCACCACTATGCCCTATAGCTTTCACATTCCCATCGCCAGAGAAGGGAATTAAGTGGCAATCTGAGATTAAGTGCCACCATAGTAGGGAAGGAATTCACAACTTGAGTTTAAAATGAATCCAAATCAAACAGTACAAATGTCTAAAGCAAGATGTAGGTTTTAATTAAAGCTGATTCAGGCAAGGTGGACATATGCCGCTCCCCAGTCCTTTTCCAGGGGTCTCAAACCTGTGGCACAGGGTGGTTTAAACTTTAGATGCATCCTGTTCACTGGGTCTTCAACCCTGCACTTACAGTTCAGGCAACCATCTCTGTTTATTTGACCCAGGATAGATTTGGTCCACTGTGTGGCTCAACCAGCCTCTCCTGCCTCACTTATATACCCTGCAGCCCTCTGTCATATTCATCTTCTCTCCCATGTTTTCAACCAGGCAGGTTGTTTTAAGGTTCCAGGTCCATATTTTTTAACCAGCTTGCCTAGGTACATTTAGCAGTCGCGAGGCCCCCTGTTGGCCTGATCCGTGAGCAAGCTGGTACAGTCGGCGTGTGCACGGCTGAGGGGGGCTCTAAGCTCCCCCTGTCAGTCTTCTCTCCAGGCGGTCCAGCTTGGACAGGTTCTCCTTCAGGAGCTTGGAGCCGGGGCTGAGGAGCAGGGCTCTCTGGTAGTACATCCTGGCTGCTGCGTAGTCTCCCTGTCACACACACACACACAACCAATTATTTCACCCAACATTGCCATAGTTAAACACGCACGATTTGGAAACGAGGTTCACCGTTTCAAAATGACCTTCATGTGCTGAATCCCTCCCATGTTCATCCAGGCCTGAGACTGGTCAGGTTTTAGTTGGACGGCCAGCTTGTAACTCTGTTGGAAAAAGATTATACTGAGGTCAGTTTCACTCATTTCATTTAACCGCCACCGCTTGTGGGTCAAGAGCTTAACAACGAAGTTCAGCCACACTCATGTCACTTTCATGACTTTTCTTTTTTTTTTCCTATAATTTTTGTCCCACGATTTTGTAACCCACATTTTTTCACCCAGTGCCAATTGCCTATGTAATCCTGGGCACTACCTACCCTCTGCCAGTCTAGGGAGAGCCCAAGCTGAAGCTCATGCCTCCTTCAATGCATGAGGAGCAAGCAGGCCGCTTCTTATCACCCGACAGGGGGGAGTTTACCTGGTTGGACATAGCGCGTGGAAGGAACACGTTATTCCAACCAGTTCCCTTCTCCTCCATCAGGCGCCCCGGCTGACCAGGGGGAGGCAGTATAGTGACCAGGATTACTACATGTTTTTGTGAGGGTATTAACTACCCTAGGAGACACGGGGAGAACATGCAAACTCCACACAGAGTGGGCCCTTTCACCAACCCCACCTAGGGTATGGGCGCCGATGACGTGGAGGAGAGAACACGCCCCCAGCGCCCACAGCGTCCCTGGCGGGAATCGAACACAGGACCTTCTAGCTGTGAGGCGACAGCGCTACCGACTGCGCCACCGTGCCCCTTTTCATGACTTTTCTAAACTTTGCCACACTGCTTTTTGCTGGCTCCATCTCCTGTCGTAGCGGTTAAGGGGGCAGTCGCTCCTCTACATAAACCATGCATGGAACCTCACTGCTTTCTCAGAACACGGAAGTAGAATACTGCTGCTGGTGTGAATTCGGTGTAAGACACTCGATTGTGACAAAATAAAGCGACTTTCTAATCCAGTAACATTAGCACAATTGGGATAAAGTTTGCAGAAGGTCTTAACACATTAACTGCCAGAGTTTATTCATAATGTACTCACCCCTGTGCCAGCGATTTTCGTGTTTTTTTCTTTTGTAATTTTTCATTCAAATAGTTTGTCTGGCTGCGGTTTTAAACACACACGACAGATCGACCAGCAGAGAGCAGCAGATCGACCTCTCGATCACTCGCTCACTCGCTCGACCCCCCCCCCCCCCGAACAGGCTCAAACAGTCCAAACGTCATATCCGGATGTGAGGTTTTCGCTGATCGCCGATCGGGCTTCAGACCGTTGGTATACACGACGACGATAACTGTTCGTCATCCAGACTAAAGAAAATAGAACTGGAGTTCTCCGTTCGTTTTTTATACCGTGTGAAAAAACGTGTTTTTCCCTATTCTGGCCTAAAATGACACTTTCAAGCTTCTAGAGAACCGGAAACGGAATCTGCGTCATGAATCCGGAACCCGGTGAGTGTGAAGTAAACAGAAAGCGAGACTGATGATGAAAATTTCACAGAACAGCGCGATCACAGATTAAACAATGAAAAGACAAAAGAACGCATATATGCGATCTTTTGAATTTTGGCAATCAAGCGATGGATTTGAAAGAACGCATCAATGCGATCTTGGCAATCAATGTGTTAAGAGGATGTGCAGTAACAAGTAGGATGCAACACCCCCAGCACTCTGAGTCTTACTGTCCAGCAACATGCGAGAGAGTCAGCACTCACTCTTTATCAGGGACGGAAACGTCCACAAAGACCTGTTCTACAACCCCAGTCTTTGATGACTTGCTGGACAGACACTTGTGAGAGGGAGGGGAGGAGGTTATCTCCAGCTGCACATGGTGTTCTGTGAGACTGTTAGTTGAGGGAAATGACGTTATGCAGCTGGGATAGATAGCAGTGGGACGGTGTTATTTCAATGGCGATATCGCTATATTTTAGGGACTTATCTTTTGCTTTAATGTGCCAGAACAGAAAGAATGGCTGCTGCCTCAAACATCATAATGTACAGTGAGCCATTTTTTGAAAAATCGGCTATTTTCAGCAAGGACATTTAATGTAAAATGAAAACAGAAAATACAGCAGTATAGAGCCCTGTTTAAGATGACTCCTTAGACAGAGACAGAGACAGATAGAGAAAGAGTGACAGAGATAGTGAGTGCGGAGGGGGTAGCATTGTACCTCGAATGCTCTGTCCAGCTGGTTCATCTCCCTGAGCTGGTTGCCTTTGGAGAAGTGTAGCTCCGCTCTCACAGATAGATCACTGGGGTTCTGCTGCAAGGCCTGGTCCAGAGCATCTAGAGCCTGAGAGAGAGAGAGAGAGAGAGAGAGAGAGAGAGAGAGAGAGAGAGAGAGAGACCGACCCAACGTCATCATTACAAAGCAGTTCTGAGTTCTCTGTGTGATTAAGATGGGAGCGACTTTGTCCCAAAGGAAATTTGTGTTGGGCACACACAGCACAGTAT
>NC_139960.1:9608455-9680955 GCF_963454915.1 Gymnoscopelus microlampas
GACCGACCCAACGTCATCATTACAAAGCAGTTCTGAGTTCTCTGTGTGATTAAGATGGGAGCGACTTTGTCCCAAAAGAAATTTGTGTTGGGCACACACAGCACAGTATATCTGCCGTTAAAAATACATTGGCATAGTGCACACATACAGACTGCCACCAACCAAGAAATTGACAGCTACTTCTATAAAGTACCCTTACTCTGTATTACTATCTGCTAGTTTTAAATAAAGCTTCTGGGTTATGGTGGGATGGAAAGAAGGCAGGAAGGATACAGAGAGAGACAGACATAACGATGGTTTGATGGTCATAACTGATTCCTTACTTCCTGAGGTAGAGCAGGGTCACACTGACACAGAGACAGAGAGAGAGAGAGAGAGAGAGAGAGAGAGAGAGAGAGAGAGAGAGAGAGAGAGAGAGAGAGAGAGAGAGAGACAGAGACAGAGACAGAGACAGAGACAGAGACAGAGACAGAGACAGAGACAGAGACAGAGACAGACAGACAGACAGACAGACAGACAGACAGACAGACAGACAGACAGACAGACAGACAGACAGACAGACAGACAGACAGACAGACAGACAGACAGACAGACAGACAGACAGACAATATACAGAGACGATTCTCCTGTTTAAAGGAAATTAACCTTTTTCGACCCTATTATGGGCACGTTTAAAATAAATGTCGCGGAAAATGCCGATCTACAAGCTCACAATGCGTCAGCGTCGGCGCGTCGCGAGCTTGTACAGTAGTTTGGCTTTTTGTGCCGTATGACGCCACTGTACAGTAGGTATGTATGTATAGGTAGGTAGGTAGGTATAAAAGTATAAAATAGGACTTAAGTGGTTAAGACGAGGAAGACTGAGACAGTATATTTAGCAGAGTCTGGAGCTCCATGTGCAGTGTGTGGGCTCTTGTTCCCCCAGAGTGGAGACACTATTTTTAGCCATTAGGCGCAAATAACCTCCATTCTTTTTAGCTCCTCTGTTATGAGATGCCTGAGACAGAGAGAGAGAGAGAGAGAGAGAGAGAGAGAGAGAGAGAGAGAGAGACAGCGGGAGGAAGAAGAGAAGTAATGATGGTGGTAATAAAGAGACAAAATAATGTTAGAGGATGAAGCCTAAATTCATCCAACGATGCAATCGTTTTGATGAAATCCTCTCCCTTGTCAACAAAACCACGACCACAGTTAAATGTCCTGACCATAAGAAGGCCATGTAGACAGGCCGGACGTAAATGGGAAGCATCCAACATTCTTTTCTAATCACACTGCCATGAAGGTGCTTTTAGAAGAGCTGAACACTGTGACAGAAGAGAGAGATCTAAATATTTCTCATTGATCCCCATAACTCAAAACTTCTCATTATTATTACTTCTCTTAGTCATCACCGCCCTCCAGAACCGATTCCAGTGCAATAATCTCTGCTGACAAATGTGATGCATTTTGATCTTTCTTTTTAGACAGTCTCGAGCTTTAGAGGCCAAATTATACACAAATCCACGGAGCGCTGCCCTGCAGGTGGCGCCGCCATTGCTGCGGTGTCAGACTCGGTCAGCTGCTGCTACGGTTCTGTCCGTCTGTTGACGTTACTGGTTACTCTTTACCTGCTTGGCTGTTGGAGCAGCCATAAACTACACAGGTACAGTACGTCCCGATTTTCTGTACATCTTTGTAAAGTTAGCGTTGGTAAAAGTTAGTAAAAACCAGGTAAAAGAGTAACGTGAGCACTGAGCAGTCAGTGACAGCAGCTGACTGACACCGCGCAGCAGCAGCTGACCGAGTTTGACACCGCGGCAGTGGCTGCGCCACTTACAGGGCAGCGCTCCGTGGATTCGTGTATACCAGCGTTGTGCACTCATGTATGGCATGTCAAAATGTAATTCCTTCTTTTTTTTTCTTCGTTTCCCAACTTGACCTATTCATGAAACCCTCTTCTTCCCCTGTAGATGTCCCACCCACCTTATTTTCAAAAGACGTTTTCTCATGTTTTATCTTCAGACATTTTAGCAATATTTAATAAGTAATTATTATCCTCTGGTGTTCATTCCTCCAATTTAGAAATCAGCTAGTGCTGAACTGTGTTTTTTGTTGTTGAGTTTCATTGAGTTAGAAGAGCTTCTGCATTCAACTCCCAAAATCATTAAAAGACACACACATAATAAAAAACATAACATTGGCAGAACTGTTACAACACCACAGCAACAGAGAGAAATATACACACGCACAAACACACACACACATGGATACCTCTGTGTAGTTGCCGCGCTTGCTGTAAATTGCAGACAGGAGTCGGTAACATTCGATACAGCTGCCCTGTTTAGATATGATTCCCATTGTCATCTTCTCAGCCTCTTTAGTTCGTCCTGCCATGGCTAAAACCTGGGCCTGAGCAGTGAGAGAGAGAGAGAGAGAGAGAGAGAGAGAGAGAGAGAGAGACAGAGACAGAGACAGAGACAGAGAGAGAGAGAGAGAGAGAGAGAGAGAGAGAGAGAGAGAGAGAGAGAGAGAGAGAGAGACAGAGACAGAGACAGAGACAGAGAGGAGAGACGGTGGATTAGTGCTAGATGCCAGCCAGACGCTGGGTTGGCGAGTCTGGATGTGTGTGTGTCAGAACGGGCAGAGCACCCTGCTGGCACCCTTGAATGGATCAGTGTGTAGAGGTGGGTGGGTCTGTATCTGACACAAGTAGTGTTTCCCACAAGTGGAGAATGTACTTGTGGCCAGGTGGATCGACTCAGTATCACTCAGTCAATATCACCAATTCAAACTAAGATGTAAAGTAAGCCGGGGGCCTTCAACAGGGGGTCCGGGACCCCTAGGGGGTCCTCAGCGTTACTAAAGGGGGTCCGCCAAATCTTTGTGTGATATGTTTTTTTTAACCTTAACCACTTGTACCCTAGCATCCCTTTTCTGAGGAGAACTTCAGCCAAAAATAGCAGATCTACAAGCTCACAACGCCTCGCGCTGCGAGGCGTTGTGAGCTTGTAGATCGGCTATTTTTGGCAAAGAGGTATAGGTGTGTAGAGGGAAAAAAGAGCAGACCAAGTAAACAAAAAAAGTTGAATCTGAAACACAATGTTATACAATATGGGGGTCCCCGCTTCATCCCTCTCTCAGCTAGGGGGTCCTTGGGCTGAAAACGTTGAAGACCCCTGGTCTAAGCTAAATACTGAATATTGTCGCTGTCGGTTGGAAACCTCATACGTCCAAAACGGTTACTTTTCAGGATTCGAATAAAAAAATAGCAGATCGGCTATTTTTGCTACGTATGTGGACACTGTATCAAAGTAGGACATTCATTTATGAAAAATGGAGATAAGAGTTTTCTGCCTGACCGCTACGATATAATACCTTCATACATGTATAGCATTCCATTTCACTATTCCATTCCAACAGTGTTGTCAGAGTTTGAAGTTACTATGTTACCTATAAGTGGAAACAATGGTTCTGACTCTATTATCTTTTGGTTTTCTCATCTCATAAACCTAGATTTCCTGGCACACAGATTATGGTGTGTGTCTGTATACAGGCAATCTGGGAACCCAAAGCCAACTGAAAATGAAAAACAGAGACCTCTGCTGTTTGTTCTATCTCAGTTGGCTCTGGGACAATGACGACGTAACACCCGTGCGCAAGGAAACCGGGGTTTTGGTCTGCCTTCAGCGCATCACTTCCGGTGGTGCGACTATGTTTTCATTCCCACTAACAATATTTCTACACGGAACACTAACACCACTTCTCCCAGAGAACATGGATGGTTTTGGTTATAAGCCCACTTGTTTCTATGATGAAAGAGTAAGTTAAAATGTGAATATCTTTCCGTGGTTTTGTCTGCTCCGCGGACGGTATTGTTAAATTAGTTTCGGTTTGATTCGAGGGGGGAAGGATCGACGGACACGTAAATCCCGCCCACTACATTTGATTGGGTAAAGCGCGGCCTGCTTCCTGATCTGAAGGCACGCCCACTTGTAGGCCAGCGTGTACACGTTATGACGAACCTTCACGACAGATTCCAACGCAGAGCAGAATCTGTTCTTGAGAGATTAGTATACAGGTATTATTGTAGTTCCTGAGAGCTTAAAAGAAAGGTGTGATCCCTTTACAGTAGACAGTGTTGGGACTAACGCGTTACTAACGTAACGCGTTACGTAACGCAACTACTTTTTGCGGTAACTAATAACGTAACGCGTTGCCTTTTCCAATTCAGTAACGGCGTTATAGTTACTGTGATTTAAAAAGGTGCGTTACTGCGTTACATTAAGTGATCCAACTGCATTGTCTCCCCCGCGGAGCAGCTTGCCTGTCTGTCATCTAAACAGGACAGGCAGGCTTGGATGGATACAGGCAAATTCAAGCGCTCCCACTCACTCTAACTTGAGAAAGTGAAAGTTGCCAGAGAGAGAGGAGTGATGATTGGTTAACAGGGGGTAAAATGTCAGCCTAAGCCAATCAGAGACAGAGTTGGGCGGGTCTTGCCATACACACACACACACACACACACACACACACACACACACACACACACATCCACCACAACAACAACCGCACACACACAGTCTCAGCTGAGCGAAAGCGCAGCGTTAGTTTGCAGCTTGGAAATATAACCATTATTTAGAATTTGTGGGGATAAAGGGCGCTAAAGACATTGCAGTGACAGAAAACATTGTCCACATCGAGTAACAGCAATGCTAATCTCCTGAAGCACCTAACTAAAGTACATGGGGTTATAAAACTAGTCGCCAAAGAAGACTCCACCAGCAGTGATCTAGATGGAGCCAAAAAACGAACAAAAAACAAACGCCACAGCATGTCACCCAGACTCAACTAAACAGATTGATTGGCAGGTATGTTGTTGAGGAGGACATGCTTCCCATCGCAACGGTTGAGTTTGTTGCCTTCAGAGAACTAGTCAGCAAAATAGCAGTGAAAGCAGCAGGGCCACTACAGTGCAGAAAGACGTTTAATTGTTCCACTACGTTTCATAATGACTACAATGGTCTTTTCTCTCACGGTGCCACAGAGCAACACTAAAACTCTCTCTTTGTGTTTGTGTGTGTGTGTGTGTGTGTGTGTGTGTGTGTGTGTGTGTGTGTGTGTGTGTGTGTGTGTGTGTGTGTGTGTGTGTGTGTGTGTGTGTGTGTGTGTGTGTGTAATACAGTACCCTGCATAAGTGTGAGAGGTTTTTTATTTTTAAATAAAAAAAAGGTTTTGTCAGTTAAATTAAGGCCACTCACATCTATATGCAAATGACATCAAATTCATTCAAACTGATAACTGACTGGGGAGGGAGTGTGGGAGATAGGTGGGTAAGAGTTATTGTATTGCTTTGAGTGTAATGATCATTACATCCTGATGTGAAAGAAAATATTTCTAAAGAAGAAGAAACAAATAAACGTTTTTATGTATAGCCTATCAAAATCATTTGGAAATAATATATATATTTTTTATTTTATTTTATATATTTTTTCTTATTTAAAAAAAAAAGTAAAGTAAAGTAACTAGTTACTAGTTACTTTCATAATTTAGTAACTAGTAAAGTAACAAAATTACATTTTTGGAGCAGTAACTAATAACTATAACTAGTTACTTTTTAAAAGTAACTTGCCCAACACTGACAGTAGACCATGCCCCTTCACCATAGATCACCAGGGAAAAGGACACTAGACCATTCCGATTAACACTACAACACAACCCTTTTCCCCTCAACAATGCACCTTCATCCTGGGGGGGGGGGTCTAGATTAAAGGGATGGGGTTTGGGGAAAGGGGCTTAGTTTATTGTTGGGGATCACACTCCCATTCCACACCCTTTCCCCCTAGACCAGTGGTTCTCAAACATCTTCATGGCAAGTACCCCAAAAATGATATGATATGATATGTATTTGGCCCCAGACCCCCCATCTCAAAATATCTTGTGCCAGGGACCCCCATATGATAAGATGTGTATTTTTTTCTTTTTAAGAAAAAAAAGGAAGAAGAAATTATATGCAACCGCCCCTCCCCCATTTTTAGCCTAAGTATAATTTAGGTTTAAAGTGGTTAAACAGATTGTGATTGGGGACCCAATGGAACCCCTTCAAGGACCCCTGGGGGTCCCCGGCAGGTTTGCCAGATCTACTTATCATAATTTCCCCGCAAGATTTTATTTGAAAATAGCCGATCTACAAGCTCACAACGCGTCGCATCGCGACGCGTTGTGAGCTTGTAGATCTGCTATTTTCAAATAGCTGATGTACATGTTAAAGTGCTCATGTGGCCCATAGTGGCTTCTTTTGGGCTGGTTTTCCTAGACGTTGCTTGTTTCTCTCACAGAATCTGGCAACACTGGTCCCCGGACCCCACTTTGAGAACCACCACCCTAGACCACGCCGCTTTCAACACCAGACCACACCACTTTATGCCAAACCAGACTCAGAATAAAAGGGTGTGGTCTTATAGCCTGGTAAACCCTCCCTCCGTAAAATCTCATTTCCATTTGATTTCAGGAGTGAGTCTGGCATGAAGGCTTGTCTGGGCGTTTCTAGCCCGTTCACCAAATGGACGAGCCTATCAGCGTCGTCGCTCATCGTTCTGTGATTGACAGCGACAGTTGGCCAATCAGGTGGCGAGTTCGAGTGAGCCCGAATGAAGCCGAGTGCAGCCTGAGTGCAGCCGACAAAAGACGAACGGCAGCCATTGTTGTTTGTGCGAGTGCCTTCACTTCTTACTTTCGGTTTTAAAACGCTCTCAAACGTCTATTTTGAGGCACGGAATTTACTTATATCGTTTGGATAGAATTTAGTTGTTTAACTTCATATATGTGGTCAATTAATCATGACAGAGCCTATTTAAAAATAAAAATTCAGAGAACCGGCAGGGGCGGGCCATGCCACACATGTATCCGAATAAGGCAACCTATTTTGGGCATGGCCATCTCAAAAGTCCCGTTGCGTCACATTAGCTCTGGAGGTGGTAAAAATGAACTGCTGATTGGCTGAAGGGGAACAACGATCATTGGCTGAAGGGGTTGTCAGTCAACGGTATTACTCCCGCCCCAACTCCAGCCCACAGCCAATATTGCAGAATGGGCGATCATGCCAGACTCACTCCTGAAATCAAATGGAACTGAGATTTCCGGAGGGAGGGTTTACCAGGCTAGTGGTCTTAAACTGCATGCATTAAAAGTGCAAAAGGTGCATGTGATCATGGTGGGCATGCTTTGCTCTCACCAGGGCCAACCAGATGTCAGTGCTGTCAGGCTTAAGTCCAGCAGCCTCCCTGTACACCTGCAGAGCCTCCTCATAGCGGCCCGTGTTGTAGTAGAGCGCCCCTAGTGGTGTCAGGATGTCAACCTTCCTCGTCACCTGCAGTGCCCTGGGGGGGGGGGGGGGAGGGACAAATGGCGCAAATTCAGATAGTGTGTGATGAAGAATGATTATTGTTAATGAATAAACAGAAAATGTGTTGAGCTTCATATAACATGTCAGGCAAACAAAATACGTTTAACACGATGTAAGTGTGTTAGTACCACGGTCACACCGGAACAGAGTCTGTAAGGAACCAAATCCACCGTTTACGGTCATTCTACGTTATCACTGCAGCTCAAGCCAAGACACGTTCCTTTTAACACATTGGGTGCCAGAATTTAATTTTTTAATTTCCTTTTCTTTTTTGCCAGAAATCTCACCTTTGCGCTTCGCTGTGCTGTTTAAAGTTGTAGACTCCACGACGAGCAATCCATGAAAAACAATGCATGTGTGTAGGGTGCGCGATGGTCCTGGCTAAAGCCTGGAACGACAACATGTCTCACGCAAGTCACCATTGCGGAGCGATCGCGCATCGAGACTCGTTTTGCCCACTTTAAAAAGTTAAGGAGATACGGAGGTTTTTAGCAAGGAGATAGATTGGAAGCGGATGGGAGCCAGATTTTTTGGCACGGTGATCCATCTGTCCCTTACTTCTTAGAGTGTTCATGGGTGATTCCAGGGCTGGGATAGCCCCCCCCCCCCCCCTTGTGGAAAAAAACGAAAAAAACTAAAACATCGATTTCACGTAAATTTACGTTTTTTGGGCTTTTTGGCACTCCACGGGTGTATTTGCAAAAACGTAATAATACGGTTTTGGCACTCAATGCGTTAAGTGCCTTTCACTTTTCAATAAAGTCATTCTGATTCAGTTTATCTGATTATTTGTCCACTCTCACCTCTTGTACCATGTCTCCGCCCCTTTGTTGTCATTGGAGGAACGGAGGAGTCGGCCTAAGTTCACCATGGCGACATAGTGGGCCGGTTTGAGACGTACAGCGTGCTGGTAATGGGCTGCTGCTAGCTCCCCCTCACCTAGGAGATCATGGAGAGGAAGAGGACGAGGAAAGGAATGATGAAGAGGATCAAATGAGGAAATATTTAATGATGAAGGTTGATTGAGGCTATAGAAGTCATTTTGTGTTTCCAGAACTTGTTTTCAGTCAAATACTCTGTTGTTAATTAAACCTAGTATCTCATTCTAATCCAGTGGTTCTCAAACTTCTTTAACCCATTAAAACCAGGAAAGCATCCAGTATCATTTTAGATTTGAGCTAAAAAGCATTATTTTACACTTTGGCTATTCAAAAATTGCAGATATACAAACTCACGGCACGTCACTTCATACATACGTTTTTCAGAAAACGTAGGATTTAGAAAGCATTTTGTAGAATCGGCCTCAGGTTAAAGGACATCTTTGTTTTTTTACAACCAAGGTTTATATTTTAGCTTGTAATTAAAGTAAATAAAAGATGAGTAGGGGTGTGCCGATATATCGTCCCGCGATATATCGCGATACGTTTTCGCGACGATATGTATCGTTTTGGGAAAAAAAAATATCGTTTTTGATTTTTTTTTTTTTTTTTTTTTTTTTTTTACAATCATAATAATCAGGCATGCAAACGTCCCCGAAGTGAAAAGAGTGACAACATGTTTTTTTTTTCGGGTCAGGTGTCATACTATTTGGATTCAAAACGGCTATTGTAGCTGAAAAGCTACAAGTTTGCATGTCTGAATAATGCAAAAACAGAATTATTTGTTTGCATTTTCTTTTTTTCTCCTCCATATATTTTCATAATAAAAAAAGTGCGTATCGTATCGTATCGAAGTTGTGAGTCAAATATCGTATCGTATCGTTTCGTGAAATTAGTGTATCGGCACACCCCTAAAGATGAGTGTTATTTGTTCTTCATTTACTGCTTTCTATAGTTTTAGCAATTTTCGCGATATTTTTTACAGTGGGCGGGTGCATTCTGTCCGGTGGCTAAATGTGCCTTTTTTTTTTTATACAATAAAAAAGGTCCCGTGGTCTTTGATGGCCAGATGTGAGTTATTGGGGGCTAGAAGAGCTACTGTAAATAATAATAAAGAAAACACCGGGTTATTGTGTAAAAAAAGACTTATTTAGCCACCAGACAGAATGCCCCCGCCCACTGTAAAAAAGATCGGGAAAATTGCTAAAACTATAGAAAGCAGTAAATAAAAATGTTTTAACACTCATATTTTATTTACTTTAATTACAATCTAAAACATAAACCTTGGTTGTAAAAAAAACTAAGTTGTCCTTTAATGGGTTAATGAGGACACACAGATCCAGCAGTGAGTTGAACTCACCGGTATCCACCAGAAACACCCCGTAGTTGTTGTGCAGGTCGGAGCTGTCGGGACACTTCTCAATGCCTTGCAGATACACTTGGTTGGCCTCAGGAAACCGCTTCTACAGGACAACAAGGATAGACCGTACAGGTATGAGGAGGTGTAAAATGACAAGACCAAAGTAGGCTAAGCTTACAGAATGCCCACATTAATAACCGCTTACAAGTCAGGGGCTGTGATTGAAATAGCAACATTACAGATGTACGTAGCATTAATTGTTGTTTAAATCCGGATCCAGATAGCAGAGGCGAGGCTCAGGGCATCCCTCCCTATCCACAGCACCCCTAAAATACATTGTTCATTTTCACTATACCACCTTATATTTATGGCATCGTTTACTACTTTGACATTCAATTTCAGCATAACATTACAGTGTAATAGCCTCTACTAAACCTATTTGTAGGTACTGTATAGTAGTATCAATGGTCAAAAGGAACCAGGAACAGTGACATATTGATCAGTGTTTGACCTGTTCAGCGTAGAGTGAGGCTAGGCTGGAGTAGGCGTCAGCGAAATGTGGTCCAAACCGAATGGAGTCCTTCAGCAGAGCCTCGGCTTCCAACTCCTTGTTCTGGGATCTGGAACACGTTATTATCAGTCTAAATTATGGCTATGGATTCATAGCAAGTATTCATATTGCACACACACACACACACACACACGTGTTTGTATTACTATACTTGTGAGGACATCAACATTTTAGGAAGCCGATTTTATGATTGATTTATGATTTTTTGGGGATATTTTTAACCGCAAGTCTAAAGCCGGAAAATAGCAGATCTACAAGCTCACACACGTTGTGAGCTTGTAGATCGGCTATTTTCCGGTGTCTGACATCGCCGCACAACTAAGTATAAAATAGGGGAAAATCTAACCCAACCCCCTAAACCTAACCTCTAAAGGTCTAATCCTGAACCTAACCCCAACCTGAATCTTTTTCTAATCGTAAAAGTATCTCTAAAAATCTTTTTTCAACCATAAAATAACTATTTATCTTGTGAGGACCAAGAAAATGGTCCTCACAACGTCTATTTCTCATAATTATTCTACTATACTTGTGGGGACGTTGGTCCTCACAAGTATATTAACACATTGACCGCCAAGACCGTAGTCCTACGGGCCGTTAAATCCAACCGTTAACCGCCGTACCCGTAGTCCTACGGGGCGGGTGTTTTCCCATGTTAAATCGAACAGGTGCAGATTCCGGATTTTTTTTGCACTTCCGGTTTCGGGGGGGGGGGGGGGGGGGGGGGGGGCGGGGGCGGACCGGAAACGAAATAATACTGTTTCCGTTTTTTGTCCCGCCTCCGTTTCCTGTCTAGCGATCAACTTTGGAAGCGGTTATCTCAGCTTGTTGTTTTGCTCTCCGCATCCCCCACTGTAAAGTTTTGCCCTCGTTCTCCAAAATGGAGGGTCGGTTCGCGTCGCGGTCTTCGGTGTTTTGTAATGTCGGATCCCGTGTTTGTGTCGAACCAAATGAACGCGGATTTTAAACGGATTTAGCGGGGGCTATGGCGGAATCAAAAAAACAAAAAAGGACAATAAAAGCTTGGCAGTGGTAAGTGCATTATGAGATTAGACCTTGGCGGTGGATGTGTTAACACACACACACACACACACGTTTCTTACTTGAGCAGGTTCCCCAGGTTGAAGAGGGCTCTGTTGTGCTGAGGGTTGATGTCCAGGGCTCTCCTGTAGTATCGCTCAGACTCCTCTGGGTGGCGTGTCAGGGTGCCCAGGTTGTTCATGGCGCTGGCATGGCGAGGATACAGTCTGTAGCGAAAAGAGAGGAGCGGGGAAAAGGGAACAGAGGAAGGCAGGGTAAAGAGGACAGAAACGGAGACGAGGGGTAAATTACTACTATTGTGATGAGGTTCCACGCAGGGTTGCCAGATCTGCTTATTATATTAATTTCCCCGCAATTTCTTTTTTTGAAAATAGCCGATCTACAAGCTCACAACGCGTCGCATCGCTTGTAGATCTGCTATTTTCCAATAGCTGATGTATATGTTAAAGTGCTCATGTGGACCATAGTCGTTTCTTTTGGGCTGTTTTTCCTAGACCTGGTTGCTTGTTTCTCTCAGAGAATCTGGCAACACTGGTTCCGCGTCATAATGAAGAGATGCCAACTGATGCATCATGGTCTTCATTATACAGTTTCGCCAACATTGTCAAATATCGTTGCTGTCAGGCAGAAACCTTTTTGGTAAATGAATGCCCTACCTCATCCTACAAGAGTGTTGCACATTGCAAATTGTCAAAATAGCAGATCTACAAGCCCACAACATGTCACGATGCGACATTTCTGTAAATATTTAATTAGGAATGGTTTTGAACACAATAATACTACATTTTATTTATAACGCACTTTACGTTTTTGCAAGTGCTACAGGGTTTAAAAACAAATGGCACAAAAATATCAAAAGCAGGGCAAAAACAACAAAAAAAGGCATTCAGCAACAAGAAGACCCTTTCTTGTGGGGAAAAGGTTGATTAAAAACGAATTAAAAGACCTAAGAAAAAGCTTTGTTAAAACACACACGGTTTCCACCTGAAACGACATCCAATAACATCATTTCAGGTCTCCCTGCCATACTATGATCCATAGAGGACCCGAAGATGACCTTAAAGTAGCAGATAGAAACATCCGTCATGTTGGCCCAAGTGTCTTGTGATAGATAGGAGTTTATATCTTGTAAGAAAATGACAGAGGTCAATCATCTCAGAGTGTGATAAATACAGCAGCAGCTTCTCTCATGACGTTTACTGCTGCTCTTAACCCATTAACACATTGACTGCCAGAGGTTTTTCTATAACAGGATCAGCCAGTGCCAGGAATTTTGACCATTCTGACTCATATTTGAGGACTCACAGAACATTTTGTGTTATGACTATAAACAAATGGAATATCTCAAAAAAAAGCTTAGAATCTCTTCTTTTTTTCTGAAAAGAAAGTGAGTTGATAGCATGTTCCGTTCTTTAGCTAGAGGTAGTTGAATACAGCTTGGTCTTCACCAAAAACAGACCTTTTTGTTTAGATTCAGAGTTATGAGGGTTTTAGTAAAAGGACACACTTTAGATGCATAAAATGATTTCAAAAGTGTTTGACATTTATTTTGCCCCTTCATTGACATCAGTCATGTAAACAATACTTGTTTATAAAAAGACATTTAAAAAAAAAATGCTTTCGATTGTACATTTATCACTGTTTCCAAAGTGCAAGCTTATTTCAGCTCATTTCAAACAACATTATTCACTGTAATTTGTGTGTAGTGTTTTTTCCCCCAAATAATAAATAATAATTCAAAGTTCAAAGTGCAACATCAATACATTCATCGAGAGCTTCCTTTTCCAAACGTTTTGCCCACACAAGTCAAAATCTCAAGCCACACCTGTATTCATAGCAGCAAATAGCAGATCTACTAGCTTTTACTGAGCTTTTAGATCAGCTTTTTTTTTCTTTTATGCCATTTATCATGATTTGTGAAAATAAATAAATAAATAAAAATAAGTCTGTCTGTCTGTCTGTCTGTCAGTCAGGCTTCAGACTGTGACCCCCCCAAAATAATCATATTTGAACTGGGGACCTCATTTTGTTTGAAAATAGCAGATCTAGGCCTACAAGCCAGCCCTTTGTTTCTCTCTCTCTCTCTCTCTCTCGTTCCCAACCCGAGATCGCAACCCGCAGGTTGAACACCCTCTTCTAGTGGCCACGTGGGACACATTGTTGCCAGGTTGTGAGAGAGAAATAAGCAACCAGGTCTATGAAAACAAGCCCAAAACAAACGAGAGATGTGGTTGCCTCGCTATCATTACTTTGAAAAAAATAAAGAAAAACTCAGTCAGTCGCCATGAATCCTGTGTGTGTGTGCGCGCGCGCGTGTGTAGTTGTCCATGATCGCTATGTTGTTTCTGTGTGTGTGTGTGTGTGTGTGTGTGTGTGTGTGTGTGTGTGTGTGTGTGTGTGTGTGTGTGTGTGTGTGTGTGTGTGTGTGTGTGTGTGTGCGTGTGTGTGTGTGTGTGTGTGCGTGCGCGTGTGCGCGCGCGCGCGTCCACCTCGCTACAGGCTGCTCGCAGCCTCGCGTATACACACGAGTTACTTCTGGAGTTTTATGGATAAATCCGTTCGCCGTGATCGGTGCGGAGCCCAGGGACCCCTGGGACCCCCTGGACTTGTAGGGTGTGTGTGTGTGTGTGTGTGTGTGTGTGTAGTTGGCCATCGTTGTTTGAAAAACAAGTAACCTCGCATCACCAGTCTTTCCTTGGAGGAAAAAACAAAAGGCGACCGTGTCCAGGGAGTTTATTTTTTATATGGACATCCCACCGTTTGCCAACTTTGCCATGATCCCACCGTGGTGTTGCAGAAAACTGCTAAAGGTAGGCTGAGGTTATTTTTCACTGGAGGTGGACCCTCCAGTGGGGGGGTCCCTGGGCGGTTGGAGGTTTTGTGTGTGTGTGTGTGTGTGTGTGTGTGTGTGTGTGTGTGTGTGTGTGTGTGTGTGTGTGTGTGTGTGTGTGTGTGTGTGTGTGTGTGGGGAGGTGCGGATCGTTCGGACCCTCGGACCCCCAGGTGGCCAGGGGGTCCCTGGCCGTGGACTGGGGGTCCCCGCCTGGGGGTTGGAGGTTGTGTGTGTGTGTGTGTGGAGGTTGTGTGTGTGTACGCTCTGAACCAGGGCTATGTGTGTGTGTGTGTGTGTGTGTGGGAGGGGGGGTTGCGGTCGGAGCGTGTTGTTTTTTTGGAGAAAAAAGAGGCGACAGGCTTGTGCTTGTGTATCGATCGGGGACCCCCCAGGGGGTCCCTGGCCGTGGACTGGGGGTCCCCGATGACAGGCTTTGGCTTGTGTGTGTGTGTGTGTGTGTGTGTGTGTGTGTGTGTGTGTGTGTGTGTGTGTGTGTGTGTGCACTCAGTGATCAATGAGGGCTGCTGCAGCTACTGTAAGCAGGGGGAGAGACGCTGATCGCTCGGAGTCGGATAAACTTTATAAAAACAGATAAAACCTTCGGTGTGATACAGAATCGCGGACCCCCTGCTCTTATGCAGATTCAGTGCTTTGTAATAATAGGTTTAGTGGTCTAGATGGATGATATTTTGTGCCTGAGGGGGTAATCTAACGTCCAGTGCGCATTTTTTTTTTTTTGCTTGCCACGGGTGCTGCTGCCTCACTCAACACAGGCAGCCGCTTGCTGCTCGGATCAGACTTTCAGTTTAATATGACTTTATGTGACTTTAGTGTTTTGAATAACAAGTTTTATATTATCACTTGACCAGATAATGATATTTTACAACTTTTCTGTGCTCTAGATGGATGAAATTTCTTGTCAATGTAGGTAATGACTTAATCTAATGTAAACTACAAAAAAGACCACTTCGCGTAGATCTACGCGATTGGCACGCTGCGGCTTTAAATAGGTTCGCGTAGATCTACGCGATTGGCACTCAATGTGTTAAGACCTGAAGCCGATTCTACATGTCTCCTGAATCCCAACAGTATTCTGAAAAATGTATGTTTCTATATCAGTGGTGCTCAATCTTTTTCATGTCAAGGACCCCCAAAATGATATGTATTTGGCCGCGGACCCCCATCTCTAAATATGCTGTTCCAGGGACCCCCCAGAAGCAAAGATTTGAGTTAGAAATGTCCGCTTTAAAACAATATATATTCAAAGATTTTAACGCATTTTCAAGATTTTTCAAAAATGGCAGATCTACAAGCTCATAGCGCGGCACTCGCCGCGCTATGAGCTTGTATATCTGCTATTTTTGAATAGCCAAAGTGTAAAATAATGCTTTTTAGCTCAAATTTAAAAAATGACACATGCGTTCCAGGTCTTAAAGGACGACTTGACCACTTTTCAACATATCTTCATATAATAGGTCCTCACTAATGCTCATGATAAAATTAATAAATTATACAATTTTTTTCTACTTGGTCTGTGTCTCATAGGAGGGCTGTGGACAGTCCAGAAACCCGTCTACCAGTGACATCATCGTTAGGCAAGATTTTTTTAAGGCAAGATCTTTTTTTCTAGGAATACAAAGCCTGCAGTTTCTATTAGCTTAGATTCCCCATTGATGATGTCACTGGTAGACGGGTTTCTGAACTGTCTACAGCCCTCCTCTGAGACACAGACTGATTAGAAAAAATGTGTACCATTTTATCATGAGCATTAGTGAGGACCTATTATATGAAGATATGTTGAAAAGTGGTGAAGTCGTCCTTTAATGGGTTAAACATTACAATAAAATAGTATAGTACTGTATATACAGCAGTCACTGTACATGTCCAAATGTAGTAATTGTTATCATGTAGTCACACGCTCTTGTTAATAGGCTACTTTTCATTGGTTCAATATTTATAATCTCACAGACAGACTTAACCACTTTCCAGTGGTGGAAAAAGTACTAAAACATTTTACAATCAAAAATGGTATCAAAATGTACTTTAAGTACCAAAAGTAGAAAGTACTCTTTCTTCAGAAAGTCCCATTTCACAAGTTTTCAAATGTATAAAAATCCTTTGAAAATAGCAGATCACAGCTTATAGATCGGCTATTTTCAGATGGCCGAAATGTATATACTGTAGGGCTGAAGTGGTTAATGCATGTTTTGTAATAATAATCAAAATCTACAAAATAACTAGTAACTAAAGTTTTTAAATAATGTTAGTGGGGTAAAAGTATAATATTTGCCTCTGAGATGTAGTGGAGTAGAAGTAACTGTACTGAAAATTGGATATAATCCAGTAAAGTAAAAATACACCAAAATTGTACTTGAGTACTGCGTTGTGAAAGCTTGTAGATAGGCATTTTTTTCTGAAAATACACCAAAAGTTGAAATATGGAGATACTGTACAAGGTTTCTACCTGATAGGGACAATTATAACAGAGAGAGACAGACACAACCCAGTGCCAGGGGGTGAATGGGTGCCATTCTTTAAAATATTTTCAAAAAATAATAAAACATTAATGCTTTTCAGAAATGTAAAAAACTAAAAAAGAATCCAAACAGAAGAATTTCAGAAAACGAATAAAAAAGATTAATACATTTGAAAAACATTAAGAAATAGTGAAAATAGCACATCTACAAGCTCACAACATGAGCTTGTAGATGTGCTATTTTCAATATTTTTTAAAATAGGGCTCTACACCATAGTGGTTAATTCATCATGTATCTTTGTTTGGGTCCTGGGGGGACACCAAATGTGTCTTTTCGGGTCTCAAACTAAAAACGTTTGGAAACCACTGGTCTTGTGGATGCTGGCTTGATGTGAGCTGGGTTTGGAACCTGATGAAAGTCCTTCCAACGTCTCTGGTCTCAACTGGGCAGCCAACAGGCCAATTAACCCACTTTAAAAGCCCTATATACACTCGTATGATGAATAGCGAAAATAGCAGAGCCGCTATTTCTCTTTTTGAAACTGTCTGTGCCCCGAATACGGTTAACAGAAAGTGGTTAACAGAAAGTCAAGGAGTGCAGTGGAGCGCCCACACACTAACTGTACTGCACATGCGTGTGAGTGTGCGCTTGCGTGGGTACGCTTCAATACCCTGACAGCACACCTCAGCTGTCCTCAACTACTCCAGGGAAAGCTGAGAGGAGGGTGGAGGGAATGAAACCCAGACGCGATGATTGACAAGAAGGACACGATTCCCGCACATTTCTACCGATACATTTTCAAAAACCTTTCCATAATATTTTACCCTATTTCCATGACTTTACTTATAACTCTTAGAGAGCCTTATCAGATTCAGATACAACACTAACAACTTGGTTTAATAACATCGCCACGTAACTAAAGTTCAAACTGGTCAGACTGACGCAGACAGCAGATCTGTAGTGTGTGTGTGTGTGTGTGTGTGTGTGTGTGTGTGTGTGTGTGTGTGTGTGTGTGTGTGTGTGTGTGTGTGTGTGTGTGTGTGTGTGTGTGTGTGTGTGTGTGTGTGTGTGTGTACTGTGCAACGCATGTACGTACTGCAATGTACTTCATGGATATAATTAATAACAATTAATTGATGGAATTAATTAACTAGTGTAACAAAAATGCACATTAGACATGTTTTAGGATTTTTATGAAAAGAATAAACAATAGCCAAAAAGTATATAGCAGATGGAATTCGCATTCATCTTTCACATCTTAATGTCTAATCTCATGTACATAGCTGCTGCTTTGTGGACCTACAAGAAGGGCTACCACCTTTGTGTTTATAACCTTATTTACATTACAGTCATTTAGCAGACGCTTTTATCCAAAGCGACTTAGCATTCAACATAGGTAGGGAAACAAAACTACTAATCACCAGAAGTCTTAAATGCATTTTCTGCTAAAACAAGCAACCAAGAGTATACCTAGCGCTAAGGTAAAGGTGCAATATATCAGCTACCTACTTTCTTAAACAGATGAGACAGATGAAAATAGCTAAATTAAATGAGCACGAGCTAAAACAAATAAGTGTATCGACTAAACAAGATCCAATAAAACAATACAACAATAAAACAAGAGTTCGTACAACTAGTTAACAACAAGTAGGCCAGGCAAAGAGGAAGGGTAGTGTTTCCTGAAGAGGTGGGTTTTCAGCCTGCGGCGAAAGATGGGCAGTGACTCTGCTGTCCTGACATCACTTATGCACCTTTTATCTAACTGTGTATGTAGATATCTTTGATTTGTTTTCAATAATGATTTGTTTATTGACAATGCACAACGTACACATATCATTAT
This sequence comes from Gymnoscopelus microlampas, assembly GCF_963454915.1. NCBI lineage: Eukaryota > Metazoa > Chordata > Actinopteri > Myctophiformes > Myctophidae > Gymnoscopelus > Gymnoscopelus microlampas. The sequence continues at coordinate 9,626,831 of NC_139960.1, forward strand.
CACATCTTTCTTCATTTCTTTTTTTTGTAAACAGATATCTTTTTGTGTGTGTGTTTCTATTTACTGTTTGCTACATTTTTATCTTTGCTCTCCCGGTTCCCCCTCCCCCCATATTTTCTTTTTCTATTCCTGAAAACAACAAAAACTAATTTCACACACTTCTTTACACCAATAAACCTGTGACAATAAAGTTGATTCTGTCTGAATGGAAAGAAAAACAGATAATGATGAAAATATTCATATGAACTGCATCAACATAATAAACATTACCCTGAACCTGAACCAATGGAAATACAGCAGAGATGTGATTACACCTGAACCAATGGAAATACAGCAGAGATGTGATTACACCTGAACCAATGGAAATACAGCAGAGATGTGATTACACCTGAGCCAATGGAAATACAGCAGAGATGTGATTACACCTGAACCAATGGAAATACAGCAGAGAAGGAAGGGGATGAGCAGAGGTAAGGTGTGTGTGTGTGTGTGTGTGTGTGTGTGTGTGTGTGTGTGTGTGTGTGTGTGTGTGTGTGTGTGTGCGTGCGTGCGTGCGTGCGTGCGTGCGTGCGTGCGTGCGTGCGTGCGTGCGTGCGTGCGTGCGTGCGTGCGTGCGTGCGTGTGATAGAGATGAATAGGACTGAGTCAACACTCAAGTGTTGAGTCAAGACCATTACATGGCTGAGAGTGTGCACTACACTGTCTCTCTACATCTGATGTATGCATCTACCTTGCTTCTTATATAAGTCGCTCTGGACAAGAGCGTCCGCTAAATGCCTAAATCGTGAATGTGAGCACATAAAAGCTTATTTATATGTAGATGAGTTTCACATACTGTAGCTCAATCAAGCTAACATGAACAATGCGACACAAGCTGAACCCTGAAAGGGTTCACGGCCCACCCATTTCACCGTTCTAAACGCGTGCTAGAACCTTGAAGATCGTCTATTTTTGAAAAAATAAATTGAAAGTGAAAGTGGTGTGTCTGTGGGTTTTATAAATATTTAACCAATGAAACATGAATTACAGCTTGTGTGACAAAATTATAACTACAAATGGGAGACATTGGAACACAGGTTGTTGTTCCTATTTCCCAGTGGTGTAAAGTAACTAAGTACATTTACTCAAGTGCTGTACAGAAGTCCAATTCTGAGGTCTTTAGTGGAGCATTTCCGATTTTCAATACTTTTACTTCTACTCCACTACATCTCAGAGGCACATATTGTACTTTTACTCCACTACAATTATTTCAAAACTTCAGTTACTAGTTACTTTTTAGATTACTAAACATACCGTATATGAACCGCTTAAGCTCTATATGTATTTCAGCCATTTGAAAATAGACGATCTTCAAGCTCACGACGCATCGTGAGCTTGTAGATCTGCTATTTTCAAAAGATTTCTATACATTTGAAAAGTTGAGAAATGGGACATTCTGCATAATGAGTACCTTCTACTTTTGGTACTTTAAGTATATTTTGATAACAATATTTTTGTACTTTTACTCAAGTAAATTTTGAATTCCGGTCTTTTACTTGTAACAGAGTATTTCTACATTGCAGTATTGATAATCTTACTTCAGTAAAAAATGTGAGTACTTCTTCCACCACAGCCATTTCCTGACAACTAACGGTTGTGGACATACAGTACAAGTCCAACAGCATCGACAGGCTCCAGTATTCTAGACCAGGGGTCTTCAACAGGGGGTCCGGGACCCCTAGGGGGTCCTCAGAGCTACTATAGGGGGTCCGCCAAATCTTTGTGTGAGAGCATCCCAACGCCTCGCACTGCGAGGCATTGTGAGCTTGTAGATCTGCTATTTTTGGCAAAGAGGTATAGGTGTAGAGGGAAAAAAGAGGATTTAAAAAAAAAATCTGAAACACAATTTTATACAATATAGAGGGGGTCCCTGCTTCATCTCACTCTCAGCTAGGGGGTCCTTGGCCTGAAAAGGTTGAAGACCCCTGTTCTAGACAGAAGATGGTCTGACTCCAGTTACTGTGGAAACCAGGCTGGATTGTTGTCAAGGACGCAGGAAGCATGGCGCTCGTGCAGCATGCTACTGCTGCATGAATGCAATTAACGGCACCAGGACAATGTGGGCATTCCCAGGATTTTACAGTAGCAAAGTTGAATTAGGCAAATAGATACGCTGACAAAGGATTTCAGAAAAACGCACGCACACACACACACACACACACACACAGAGGAGTGGATAAGGTCACCTGAGGGCTGTAGTGTAGTGGTGAATTGCTTCCTGGTGTCGACCGATGTCTTTCAGGAAGTTGGCATAGTTGTAGTGAACCTTGGCATTGTGAGGCAGAGTCTGAATACCAGACCTGAGAGGAGAGGAGAGGAGAGGAAAAGATTAAAGGTAGGGTAAGTGATTTGCAATTATTCAAATAATTGCAAAATGGGTCTATGTTCTGATAGTGCTCGTTACTATAGAGTGTCCTGTCCATATAAGGAGTCTCCAATGTCTCTTCAGCTCTTTATTAAACAGAAAATGCATTTTCAGTGCTCTCTCCTGATTGGCTTAAATGTTGTCACCTACCTGAAAATTATATTGTGTTTACTAAAGAGCTGGAGAGACCCCTGTGACCGAACAAACGCTCTGTAGCAATGATTACTATCAGAATATAGTACTTTAACCTTGTTAACAAAAAACAAAATAAATGCAAAAAAATATCACTTACCCTACCTTTAAGTCAAACACGTCTGCATGATTTTAAACAAATCGTTTTAAAAAAATAGTATCCTAGTCGGGAAAAAACCTTGTATCTCCATATCTCAACTGTTTCTGTTTTTTCTGTAAATGAATGCCCTAGTTCGACATTCAAGTCGTACTAAAGTAGTGAAAATAGCAGATCTACAAGCTACCAAAGCGCTGCGATGTTGTTTTTTTTTATAATAAAAAAGGACCGGTTTTGGGCATACAAGGTTTCCGCTCGACAGCTACACAATGTACAAAAGCTAGTACATAGCGTGCAAAAGTATGAACATAACCCCCCCACACACACACACACACACACACACACTAACACCCGAGTCAGAAGAAGAAAGCTTTATGTGAAAACATATTCAAAGATTTACTACGCTTTTCTGTCCCCCTCTCTCCCTCGCTGTGTGCCAACCTTGAGAATTAAAAGCCTGCCGTCCTCCACAGATAAAAACACTTTCCATTTATCAACAGTCAACATTGACACCAGACTGAAAGACACAAGGGACAGACAGAGAGAGAGAGAAGGCTTATCAGTTTCATGGAGGCAGACCAGTAGAAGGATGGATAGATAAATGAAACGATAAAACATCACACAGCCCTGTCTCATTTATATATACGAGTTGCACTATAAATTATTCAAACCCCACTGCTAATGTGGTTTATTTAATTTTAATTGGCAAAATTCACAAACTCTCAAGTGTATCAAATAAAGAAATCAAACAAGAAGAATGTAAATAGCCCAACACAACCAACATTATTTGGAGTGGTTTCTCCAAATTCAGGAAACAAAATGCTTTTAATGACTACTGCAGGCTGAGAATGATTAAAAACTGTTAATGACCAGTGTCTTTAGTACTTACTTCTATGACCTGCTGAAAACGTGATATATAGCCAGACACCGGCCTTTGGCAGCATTCATAATAATAATAAGTAATCTTAGCCCATTACTCATATGCAAATGCCTCCGGTTCTCATATACTTGGGTTTGCGTTCTTCTTCAAACCCAAAGAGATTTTATATGGGGTTCAAGTCAGGTTCAAGTCAGGAGAATGTTCCTCCGAAACCAATATTAGTTATTAGCCTGATATTAGCTGAGAGAGAGAGCTAGAGCGAGAGCGAGAGAGATACACTTCCTGGTTAAAGTATTTGGGAAATATTCTGCATCTCGGCTCCTGTGTTTTTGGCGCAACATGCCATTTTCAACAGCGTATAACAAGCGAAGGGGAGGTCGCAATGACATTTTCTTTTTTTCACGGAAGCACAGTGAAACCCTCCGTGATTAGCAACCATCAGGGGATCGATCATACTGGAGATAATTATTCTGTGACTACTTGAAAAGGTTAGAAAAGTCGAAGGAAACGCTGGCAGTGGGTGCACGCAGCCAGAAATAAGTCTGGCAGTGACTGTGTTAAGAAGGCATTTGTGTAGAATGGGCCTCAAGGTCTTAATGGGTTTTTAAGTGCCGTACATTCAAGTGAATGTACTTCATTATACCGTCCACCACTGCAGACGTACAGTACACACTGTACTGTACCTGAACAGAGCCTCTCTGGACAGCCAGATGTGGTTCTGCTGCACCGTCTTCCAGGAGAACAGCAGCAGCAGCAGCAGCATGGACACGCTCAGGGCCGCGGTGCCCCAACGGCCCACCACCGAACACAACCGGCCCAGCCCGTGGACCACCAGGATACAGTAACCCATACTGGAAGGAAAAGACAGCATACCGTTAAACACAAATAACTGCGATTAACAATTGAATTGTGTTTTTTTTGGGGGGGCATTGAACATTGGAACATACGAATGCAAATTTTATTTATGTTTGCCTTTTAGGCTTCGTAATCTAAAATTGCACAGGGCAGATATGACAAATAACTTAAAGAAATTAGTGACATATTAAATACTTTTATACTTAAAAAATGCGGAAATAGCTGATCTACAAGCTCACGAGGTGACGCGCTGTAAGCTTGTAGATCTGCTATTTCTGCTTTGAAAAGTGTTGAACATTTCTCAACATGGAAACAATTATGCAAAAATAATTGCGATTAGACAATAATATGTTATAATTGTGACAGGCCTGAGTAACACACACACACACACACACACACACACACACACACACACACACACACACACACACACACACACACACACACACACACACACACACACACACACACACACACACACACACACACACACAGTGAGTAAACCTGAAGGGTCAAAGTTGAAGTGGTCTTTTATTACATTACAGCCCTCAATCTCCTGAGCTTGCTGGTTCGCAGGAAATGGCTGGATTGGTGTGGGAGCAACCTGGCTTCCTGAATAGCTCTAATAGTACAATACACCACCCTGAATATGCACGTACAGTACGCACGCACACGCAAGCAAGCACACACACACACACCAGCAAGTATCTCTTTACCAAACACACAAACAACACATATCCATGATCAAATGCACACAAAACTCACACCCATATGAGAGCTGATGTCTGAGCAGAAACAAAAATGTGTGTGCGTGTGCGTGTGTGTGTGTGTGTGTGTGTGTGTGTGTGTGTGTGTGTGTGTGTGTGTGTGTGTGTGTGTGTGTGCGCGTGTGTGTGTGTGTGTGTGTGTGTGTGTGTGGGGGGGGGGGGGGGGGGGACAAATGGTGGACATGAAACCAGTTGATTGGGGTCAGCATGTCAAATTAGGGACACAATTGGCGTCCCCAATTAGATGTTATGGTCATATGGTTAGGGTGGGGGGTTATGGTTATGAATGGATTCAAATGCAAGTCTATGAAATGTTCCCATGAGTTTGTAAAACCAGTATGTGTGCGTGTGTGTGTGTGTGTGTGTGTGTGTGTGTGTGTGTGTGTGTGTGTGTGTGTGTGTGTGTGTGTGTGTGTGTGTGTGTTCGCACAGCCTCATGCATCTGAAGCCCGACAGCTATTGAATCAGCACTCCAGGGAACCAGATTACACCACACTAATTCTCTGAAATACAGCACATTCAGCTCACACACATAACGAGCTAGACACACACACAAAAGAAAAACAAACACACACACACAGCATGGATAGTTAAGTGTGGGCCGAAGGGTGTGTGTGTGTATGTGCGTGTGTGTGCGTGTGTGTGCGTGTGTGCTTTTTAAAAAGTGGCAGCACTGAAGCCAACATGGCTGTAGGCTGCAGGCCATGCACTGGTGATGCACCACAAGAACTTCAGTACAAATCGTTGCTGTCGGGTGGAAACCTTATCCAAAACCGTTCCTTTTCTTACAATTATTAGTTTTGGGGATACAAAATGTGAAAATAGCCGATCTACAAGCTCACAACGCGACGCGTTGTGAGCTTGTAGAACGGCTATTTTCACTACTTTTGTGCGACACTCTTGTATGATGAGATATGGAGATACAAGGTTTCTCCCCGACGCCATGCAGTGGTGATGCACCACAAGAACTTCATTACAAATACACTGAGCTGCTTCAGAACTGCACTCCACAGAGCACAGACAAAGTCTCTAATATCGTGGCTGTCAGGTGGAAACCTTGTATGTCCAAAACCATTCCTTTTCAGGAAACTGAAGAAAATGCAGCTATTATTTAGACGCAAGCTCTTGTTAAGGTTACATTTTCTTAAAACCTGGGCATTATTGGAGATTCTTTTGTTTTTGTCATATTCCTGAGCCAATAATTTGATGACGATAATAAAGATACTAATGTATCCGGTAGGAGACACAAAGGAGACTCTTTGTGTCTCCTACCGGAGAGACCGCCGGTTATCAAATTATTGGCTTAGGAATGCGACAAAAACTAAAGAAATCTCCATGAATTCAATGCTTCATGGGGTGTGTAATCGATAGAAAATAAGTAATTTTTGGGGTGAACTACTCCTTTAAGCGTTGTTTAAAGCCACAACCCTTTCCCTGGAGGGGTATGAAGATGAAATGAAGGGCACGCCAACATTTTGGAAGGAAACGCCTACATTCCAAAGGGTGTTCATAGACCCGCTGCTTTAGCAAGCAAGCTGGTAAAAATGGGCTGGAGGTTCTTCCTTGGCCCACTTGTCAGATCGGACAAGCGGTGCCTAAGATTAGCTGCTCAGAGATGGACAGAGAGACTGATGCACAGACAGACACAGGACCGAAAACAAGTCCCTCGCCATCGTCCGTTCCGGCCTGGCGGGGATAACAATACAAGGTTTCTGCTCGAGAGCGATGATTGTATCCTTTATTTAACCAGGTAAAAGAAACTCCACGAGTGACCTGGCCAAGAGGGCGAGAACAGATGATATACAAGAGGAACACACACAAATCATTTAACAGAACAACCAAAACCAACTCCCAGCACTGGAAATAGTTTCATTCCAGAAAACAAGAGCTGATCTGCTGTAAATGGAGTGAGCTTAGCAGAGAGAAGCTGCTGTACAAGACAACACAAAATTACTGTCACCATCCTTCACTCTACAAACACCCACGCATTCTCTCTCTCTCCCTCTCTCTCTCTCTCTCTCTCTCTCTCTAGTCAAAACGACACAGAATACACAGAAAAGTAACAGGGAAATAAAGAGCACAGCGTTGCTTTTAGGGTGGAAACCGTGTATGCCCAAAACATTAACTTTTCCGGAAATGGGGAAAAATAACCTGTGTTCCGATGGATCCAATGTAGTTATTATTTTAGTCACAAGCTATTTGTTATTACTTTACATCGGTACAATATATGCTACTTTTGTGTGACGCTCTACAGTAGCTACTAGTTACTTTGTCATACTAGAGTCTAGTATGACGAAGTAGGCCATATTCATTCACACACACACACACACACACACACACACACACACACACACACACACACACACACACACACACACAAATAATTAAAAGTTTAAATGAAGAAACAAAGTTTCTGCCCGACAGCGACAAAATATGAATGGGTTCAACTTCACTGCAAGCAGAGTGACAGCCAATCAACGGTGAGCTATTCAGGGCCAACAGCCAATGACAACGTTTGGCTACATGCCACATAACTAATCGATAATTTAATTTGTTGCAAAATGTTTTTGTTTTTTTCCATATTATCGATTAGTTAGGAATCTATCAAATAGCTAGTGACAGCCGAGACAATGATAGGAGGAATGAAAGGAAATGAGAAACTTATCTTTAATCAATAACCTGACCACAAAATAGAGAGTGCATACAGCACACTACATGGTATGCGCGCGCGCGCACACACACACACGCACACACACACACACACACACACACACACACACACACACACACACACACACACACACACACACACACACACACAGATTTCTACTGTATGTGATGTCCCCGCATGTTTGCTAGCAGTATATCTTCGCTGTTGGTCAGACACCTCGTAGCTCCATATTTTTTTGACCCATTAAGACCTGAGGCAATTCTTAAAAATGTTTTCTAGATCAGTTTTTTGAAAAAAAAAAAAAAAATCGAGATTTTTCAAAAATAGCAGATCTACAAGCTCATAGCGCGGCACGGAGCTTGTAGATCTGCTATTTTTGAATGGCCAAAGAAATCTAAAGTGACACAGATGCGTTCCAGGTCTAAATGGGTTAAGACCTATGAGGCCAATTTAAAAAAATGTTAAACTTACTGTATGTTGCTATAGCCTATCAGTGGTGCTCAAACGTCAAGGACCCCAACAATTATATGCATTTGGCTGCAGACCCCCATTTCAAAAATATTTTGTTCCAGGGACCCCAGAAGCAAATATATATATATATATATATATATATATATATATATATATATATATATATATAGATTCAAAGTTTCAAGATATTTTCCAAAATAGCAGATCTACAAGCTCAAGGCACGACACAAAGTGACGCGCTATGAGTTTGTATGTCTGCTATTTTTGAATTGCCAAAGTATAACATAATGGTTAAAGTGGTTACACAGATGCTTTCCGGGTTTTAATGGGCTATGGGAATACCCTACTTTGTCCTCCAAAATATTGTTAGAAGTGTGTCTGTGGGTTTTATAAACATTGAATGAATGGAAAGTATTAAGCTAAATTTCCCAAAAAGTGGCGTTTTTTGGACATGTGAGGTTTCTACCAGACAGTGACAATATTCACTACTTTTCAACTGTCGCCATTCATTTTCATGTTTGTTTTATTTAATGTCCATAATATCCATCAACTGTGGAACTGGGAGAAAAATGTCAGCAGAGACTGCTACTCTCCAATCAGCCAGCAGGGGGGAGAAGTGAGCACATAGAGTGCGTTAAGGGGTTAAGTTAAGTTTCTCCCCCTGCAGACATCAGCCGCCACATAAAGACCCCTGCTTTGGTGTGGTTAACTTACACTGTTTGTATTGGTGGTGTGTGTGTGTGTGTGTGTGTGTGTGTGTGTGTGTGTGTGTGTGTGTGTGTGTGTGTGTGTGTGTGTGTGTGTGTGTGTGTGTGTGTGTGTGTGTGTGTGTGTGTGTGTGTGTGTGTGTGTGTGTGTGTGTGTGTGTGTGTGTGTGTGTGTGTGTGTGTGTGTGTGTGTGTGTGTGTGAGTATATAATAATAATCCTTGTGAGGGTCAAACATCCCCACAAGTATAGTAGAATTTGAAGAATAGACATTGTGAGGACCATTTTCCTCCTCACAACAGAAATGGTTGTTTCGTGGTTAAAGCTATAGTAGGCGTATAATTAGGAAAAGATTCAGGTTAGGATCATTATTTGGCATTTAGAGGTTAGGTTTATGGGTTGGGATTATGCCTGATTCATGTTTAGTTGCACGCAGACCACCAGCTCACTAGCAGATCTATAAGCTCACACCGTATTGCAGCGAGAGGTGTTGTGAAAATCTTCGGTTTAAAATTGCCAAAAAAAAGGAAACGATTGCATTTGTAAAATCGGTGCGCTAAAATGTTTTACACACATCAGAGCAGCTTGACCTACCAGCAAGGAGAAAGGGAGAGAGAGATGCATGCAGACAGACAGACAGACAGACAGACAGACAGACAGACAGACAGACAGACAGACAGACAGACTGAAAGGCAGACATAGCAACAGTCTGTCTCAGACATTCGCGCAGAGAGACAAAAGGTGAAGTGTGGGTCGGGACTTTGTGGAACAGAATTAAAAGCAAATATTTGCAGAGATGTTTGGATGAAGAAATGAAAATAGGCAGGGATTAAAGGAAAAGCCCCTGGAATAAGACTAGAGGAACTTTGAAGTGAGGGGAGAGGGAGAGGGAGAGAGAGAGAGAGAGAGAGATAATTCAAATACATCTGAATAACTGTTGCTATTAAATGTTTAACTGCTAAACCTTAAAAAAAACGTGCTGCTATTTGCTTCAAAAGCATTTTCATGGTTTTGTAAGCTAGTTTTTCTAAGTGGCAATGAGAGCTCTGTTTACACAATTCTTTATTCCCTTTTAACTGTACATGATCTCTCAGTTCTTATTTGACAGATGCTTTGGCAATGTAAAGGTATGTTTTATCATGCCAATAAGGCTCCTTTGAATTTGAGAGCGAGAGCGAGATGCCACTGGCTTCAATTAATAAAACATCTACTGATGCACAAACTTGGACACATCATCAGTGTTGTTTCCTGGAGTCACTGGGTGTTTCGGGTCTTGCAACAGACACCCTCCTGTGTCAGGTGTGACAGCACAATTACAGTAGTAAGTAACAGGTGTGATACTTTCCGCAGCTACGGTATAATTAACTGAGTCATGCTGCTTCAGCCACACCGTTTTTTCATCTCCTGCCATACACCCAGTTTCATTTCTGTTTAACGTTGGGCCTCGGAAATGTTGGTCTTTTTACGTATGTAAATCTGGCATTCTTCAAGTACAGTGAAAGAAAAGTTATACCTTGCCCTCTTTTTTCGTTAGCTATCTGTCTAGTAATGCACAGATACACAGTATAAGGGTAGAATCGACAAGAGAGAGACAGAGAGAGAGAACTGGAGGGATGCTACAATGAGGACAAATGAGATCCTTCACAGAGTGAAGCAGAATAATGTTGGGTGTGAGCTATCCACTCATTTGTATCACGCGCACGCACACACACACACACACACACACACACACACACACACACACACACACACACACACACACACACACACACACACACACACACACACACACACACACACACACACACACACACACACACACACACACACACACACACACACACACACACACACACACACACACACACACCTGGGCATATAGAGGACCCTCTCGGCCACCACAAATCCCACCCTGAAGAACAGGTTGCTGGCAGGAATGAAGGGAAACACCAGGAACAGAATGCCCACCAACACCTCTCTGTTCTCCTGTTTCTGAGAGAGAGAGACAGAGAGAGAGCGAGACAGACAGAGTGAGAGTCATCAGTAAGCACTAAGCAAACATCATATTGAATATTTCCAATACATCCTGTTAATGTCCATTGTAATGGAAGAGAAGCATAGTCATTGTGAATGGGGTCTCTTTACCATGGTTTCGTGCACAGGAAATAGCAAATCTACAAGCTCACAATGTGTCGCCTTGCGTCGCATCAAGTCATGCATTTGTTGGAAGACCTTGCACACACACGCAGGAGGTTGAGCAAACCAAAGCGAGCGCTCCCCAAAACAACTGGCTTAGGAAAAGCTGGGATGCCAGCCAGATACTGTGCATGATTTTCCTCATCGACAAGCCAAGCCAGAACCACAAATGATCTGGCACCGCACTAAACTGAGCACACACTTATAGTTTTTATGTCGTTTTGACATTTTGTTTTCAAATTCAGTTTAGTTTTGATTCGTTTTTTAAGTGGGTTTACTAGTTTTTATTTTGTGGAAAGGCATATATGTATGTTTTTGTAAGATAAAATAATAAATAAGGAAAATAGAAGATCTACAAGCTCACAGCACATCATATCGTGACACATTAAGGACATTTCTTGATGATTTTAGTCAGTTTCAGTTCGTTTTGTAAACGCAATACCGTTTCAGTTAGTTATCGTTTTTCGTAAAGCCTCGTTTTTAGATTTTATTTCAGTTAATTACAATGTTTTTCCAATTCTAGTTTCAGTTATTTCATGAGTTTAAGTTAACAATAATAACCTTGCAGCATTACAGACAGAACATAACCTGACCCCTGACCTCAAACAAAGTGTCACAGACTCTGATACTCATTTCCTGTACCGTCCACCACTATGTATGCACATGAAACATAGAGAGGGACTGTGTGTGTGTGTGTGTGTGTGTGTGTGTGTGTGTGTGTGTGTGTGTGTGTGTGTGTGTGTGTGTGTGTGTGTGTGTGTGTGTGTGTGTGTGTGTGTGTGTGTGTGTGTGTGTGTGGTCAAGGACAACGTCTCAACAGCTCCTGGTTTAATCTGCCTTTTCCTCCAGGTGCTTAACACCAAAATGGAACTCCATTAAGAGTGTGACCTCACTGTGAACCGGCTGTTAAAACAGGAAAGACCTTCAGCTTCTCTGTGAGGCATGGGAACACTTCAATCACTTCCTGAAGGTCAAGAGACAGACTGATCCACCGATTACATCCTAAGATTAGGAGGCATTCTGAGTAGGTCACTGTCACATGACATATACATACATTCAACATATATGACAATGTGCTTAATATTGCATATGTGCAATGCATAGGTTTGTGTGTGCGTTTGTGCGTGTGCGTGTGTGTGTGTGTGTGTGTGTGTGTGTGTGTCGCCCGTGAATTGAACCCGGGTCTCCTGCGCGGAAACGGACATGTGTGTGTGTGTGTGTTCAGCATACACTGCACATTCAAAAAAGAAAAGTATAGAGAGACGCAGAGAGAGAGAGAGAGAGAGAGAGAGGGGGGGGCCAGAGGATAAATATATACTTGACTCATTCTCAATAGGACGATACAGGGAAAGTGATTTACGGACAGAAGGAAACGAGAGGGAGAGAGACTAAAAAGAGGACGAGTAAGGGGTGAGAAAGAGGAGAGGGATGAGACAGAGACAGAGAGAGAGAGAGAGAGTTGTGGAAGCCAATTAACCAAATGATGTCATTACCACTGTGAACATCATGGAGTTTAGTGTCTTATTTGTATCTCTTAACATCCACACCGCAATGGAGGACATACTGTACTGTATAGTGCTACCCTGCCACTAGTGCGTCACTGCTTCAATTATACGCACGCACACACGCACGCACGCACACACACACACACACACACACACACACACACACACACACACACACACACACACACACACACACACACACACACACACACACACACACACACACACACACACACACACACACACACACACACACACACACACACACACACACACACACACACACACACACACACACACACACACACACGCACACACACACACACACTATACCAGTTATGTGGAATTGCTCATCGTCATTCTCACTTCTACAGTAAAGTACACACAAAGAGAACAGCGCTTCAACAAGCCGAGCGTTAAAAAGCACTTTCCACAGAGAGATCCTGTATCCTCTGTCTCTCTTCACACATTCACAGCGTTCCACAGAGTAGTGGTGGGGAGAAAAAAAACCCGATTCTGTTCATGTTCACAGTTCAAATGATTAGTTCACGCTCACCGTTCAGTAGCGCTATTGTCTAGTGAAAAACAGTATCGCGGGAGAGTTTTTATTACGTCGCGTGTACAGCCCGCCCTCCCGTCCTGTGTATGGGGGGAAGGGGTGCATTTCTCCTTTCCGACATGTCGCCTTTCCGACGTTGACGAACCCTATACCTAACCCTAACCCTAACCGCACGCGGAAGCCACTAGTCGGAGTGGTGAGATGTCGGAATGGAGAGTGAACACCGGGGGGAAGGGACGGGGGTGAACAGAACAGTTTCGGGAAGTGTACGACTTCGCTCCCGTTTTCGGCAGTGAACCAGTTCTTCTGAACGAATCGATCATGAACGACCCATCACCAACCACAGAGCACACAATGTTTGAAGACATACAGCGTATGTAAACGTTTCAACATGGAAATAATCATGACAATTAGGCAAAAACTATTTGTGATTGTCTCAAATAATTGCGATTAGGCGATCATGTAAATACACATGAAAAATTGAGAAGAACAACAATGCTGAATGTCTGATCTTCTGACTTCATTCACACCAATGTTATTTATTTATTGAATAGAAGTTACACGGGACAGATACAGACTGAAATGACTCCACTCGTTTAGTAGCTGTCAATGAATAACGAATGACCTTTTGAAATATTTCCGCGTGGCTTATAATGAGTTGTCATAACAGTGATATTCTTTTAGCCACAATTATTTTGTATCTCAGAGAGATAGAGAGAGAGAGAGAGAGAGAGAGAGAGAGAAGGGGGGTTAACTAATGTCATTTTATTCATGTTTTTCCTTGTCTTGTTTGTATTATTTGTTCTGAATATGTATTATTATTACTATTATAATTATTTTGTATCATACAGTATGTCATCAATGCTATGGCAATACAAGAATGCTTGTCATGCCATGAGAGAGAGAGTGAGAGTGAGAGAGAGAGAGAGAGAGAGACAGACAGAGAGAGAGACAGAGAGAGAGACAGAGAGAGAGAGACTTTGGGATTGCAGAAGTAGGAGGAAAAAGAGTGCACACAAACCAACACATTTTTCTGTTTCCATGGTAACAGGTGTGTGGGTGTGGGTGTGCGTGTGCGTGTGTGTGAGAGAGTGTGCGTGTGTGTATTTTCATTGTTACTGTACATCACATTATACAAGTAAAGTAAAATCCTTGGCTTTCGGCTCTTGGACATTTTCATGGTTTGATCCAGTGTGTTGCTGCAGACAAACAAACAAAACACCTCATCCCAGTGCAGGGGTGTGTGTTGAACAACTAAAACAGCTGTATTCGTTACACAATAGCCAGACTACTGAGCAATATTTTGAGCCAAGTTTGGAGCCAACTGGAGCGCTCGTGTGCTGGCAGACCCCTAGCTTGGCCATTTCAATTATAATAGTTAGATAAGATAGAAGTTAGATAGTAAAAAGCAACAGAATTTTGACATACTACTGTAAGTCACCCAATAGTGACAATATATCATTTTATATTTGTGAGCGCCATCTGTCAGTGTTCCCAGGTCCTTATAAGCGACTTTGGGCATCTTTTCCTGTAAAGTTGCTTGTTGCGAGTTGCGTTTTTTTGGGCTTGTTTCTAAAGTGTAGCTGCTTATTTAGGCTAGCTTCCTAATGTTGTTTTGTGCCAGGGAGCCCCGCACCAGATTTGTGTTGGTAGAATGTTTCAAAAATCTTCCAAATATTTCACATTTTAATTTTTTGAAAATAGCCGATCTACAAGCTCACAATGCGACGCGCTGTGAGCTTGTAGATCGGCTATTTTCAAATAGCCGAGGTATGTAGGTTTAAAGTGCTCATGTGGCCTAGTCGCTTCTTTTGGGCTCATTTTATTTTCCTAGACCTGGTTGCTTATTTCTCTCTCAAAGTCTGGCAACAATGCCATCTGCCCCAACATAACACACACAACACATTGTCACGGCACTTGTGTTCACAGTCTGACAGTGTGTCAGAGCTAATACACATCCATGCAGCGAGCGTGACTGTTAATTAATGTTAAACAAAAAATGTGACACCAGAAGCAACTGTATATGAAGTCATGATGAACAGAAGGTGACAAGTTTTTCTTTCTGATATTTACTGTCCTGTGTGTAGCCTGCGTAAATTATGCATGTTAGCTTAGCTATGTACATACCTTTTTCATCCACGGCACCCCTGAATTACATTGTTGCTTTTATAGTACCTTACATATATGTCAAATTACGGTATGTAAACATTTAAATATTTCCCCCTAAGATGCAGTCTGTCACCACACGAGGAAAACATGAGAGAATATCAGTTTCCATTAGGACAGATTGAAAATAACTTGATATTTAACCACTTGAACCCCAGCATCCCTATTTTGGGGGGAAACATTTGCCAAAAATAGCCGATCTACATCATTATTGTATTAATATAATACAAAACACTGATGATAGTGCCGTCAAACAAATCTATGAAGCCATCAGCTGCATTCACTTAATAGAAAGACCTGTGGAATACTTCCAAGCTAGTCTCAAATCTCTCATCAGTCAACAAACACTGACGAGACACTCAGCCAAGTATGGTGATCTAGCTTTGAAAGCCTCTCAGGTTTCTCTCTCTCAGCTAAGGGATCCTTGGCCTGAAAAAAGGTTGAAGACCCCTGTTCTTTTGTTATGACAATCGACTGCAATCAAAATTATATGATCAACACACAACCCTATCACATAACAACATCCCTGGTTCGATTTCTGTTTGTCCGTGTTGCATGCATTTCCTCTGCTCTGCTGTCGTTCAACTGACCGTCTCTCTTCACTGTCCTGTCTGACAACAATAGAATAAAAGAAAACTGCCTATAAATGCATAGTCCCCGGACCCCCGCCAACCATTTGCTGGAGAGGTAGAGAGAGCGGTAGAGAGAGCGAGAGAGGGGGGGAGAGAATAAAGCCCAATAGAATAGAATAGAGGGAGACACCAGTGTGTACGTGCAGGTGTGTGTGTGCCACCTTTTGTACTGCGTCATACGACGGTGTTGCTCGTCAAAACGAACAGACCTACGAAGCTTCTGGGGGGCAAGCGACACCCTTTAAATGAAGCTTAACGTGCATGAATGTAAATAGCCCAAGGGACAAGGACTGACAGACACACACATCTCCATATATGGCCATGTCTGTCACATCGGCAGTGGCACGTGGGTGTCGAACTCTAGAGGTTTGTAGTTTTTTTTAGTTGAATACAATCGAAGAGAAGAGAAGAGAAGAGAAGAGAAGAGAAGAGAAGAGAAGAGAAGAGAAGAGAAGAGAAGAGAAGAGGAATTGAACAGAATTGAATTTCATTCAATTTCATTCAATTTCATTCAATTTAACAGAATAGCTGAGGGCAGCCTCCTACCTGCAGGGAGGAGACACAGTGCAGGCAGAGGGCCAGCATCAGCAGCGCTAGCAGGATGGAGGCGGCGTTGCGGACGTCCCCCAGCGACTCCACCAGAGGGATGCTGCCCACCTGCCAGTCGTAGCACAGCACCACGGGGGCCAGCAGCAGCCAGGCGTTGAACCACGGCAGGTAGCAGTACGTCAGGAACCTGCAAGGGTGAGAGGAGTAACAGGGTTATTATACAGCAGTTAACTAAAAGCAGTGGAATAACGAATAGAACGTATAACTAGAATTGAGGGAAAAAAATGTGTTAACTAGAAGAAAAAAAAAACCTGTATTCTCAATACAGTCTAGTCTCAATATTTAAAGGTAGGGTAAGTGATATTTTTTGGTAATTTATTTATTTTTGTTAAATAGGTTAAAGTACTATATTCTGATAGTAATCATTGCTACAGCGCGTTTGTTCGGTCACAGGGGTCTCTCCAGCTCTTTAGTAAACACAATGTAAATACATTTTCAGGTAGGTGACAAAATTTAAGCCAATCATGAGAGCACTGAGAATGCATTTTCTGTTTAATAAAGAGCTGGAGAGAAATGAGAGACTCCTTTCACTGAACAAACACTCTATAGCAATGAGTACTATCAGAATATAGAGCTATTTAACACTTATTTTAACCAAAGTAAATCACTTACCCTACCTTTAACCCATTAAGACCTGGAACGCATCTGTGTCACTTTAGATTTCTTTGGCTATTCAAAAATAGCAGATATATAAGCTCATAGCGCGGCACCGAGTGCCGTGCTATGAGCTTGTAGATCTGCTATTTTTTGAAAAATCTTGAAAACTTTTTTTTTTTTTTTCAAAAAACATTTTTAAGAATCGCCTCAGGTCTTAAAGGGTTAAGTAATTTAGCTGTGCAAGCTTTATGAACCCATTTAGACCTGAAGCCGAAAAACACCTTCAAAATCCTTTTTTGAACAGTTTTCTGAAAAACATTGTCAACATTCACAAAAATATATATTTCCCATCCCTCTGTAGCAGATGGAAACATGAAACAACTAGAAAAAGTGCTCCTCGGAGCACAGGTCTCCGCCAGGTCAAGTAGTTTATTGTGGCCTCCTGGTGGCGCTATAATAGGCCAATGTGAAAAGGGTGCCATTTCTTCTTAGGCCTTGCATGGCAATACGACACTGCATTCATGATTTGTGGCATTTTGTTCAAAAAATGTGTTTTGCTATATTAGACCTGCTGGTGGTGCTATAACAGGCCAACGTTAAAAGGGTAGCATTTGTTCCTCAAGATAGTGTGAATGTGCGTGAAAAGTTTGATCGCAATTGGACGCTGCGTTTATGATTTGCGGCATTTTGTTCAAAACAAGCCACTACTGCAAACTTTAGATGTGAATCTTAGGCAATCAGGATGGAATATGAAAGATGAAACAGATCCGGCTTGATCACATGACTATAGAGATCATGTGTACCGATTTGCATGAAATTTGGATAAAATCGGAAGGAGTAATATAAAGAAATATGTTTTACATTAGTCGGCCCCCTGGTGGCGCTATAAAAGGAAGATGTGAAAAATGCAGGACAAAGGTTTTTCCTTGACCTCTAGGGAGTTTTACACAGATCGGTGCAGTTATAGGTAAAAACACAAATCAGCCTGTTATAGCGCCACCATGAGGCTGATTAGAACATTTTCAAGTGGCATTTCTTCCTCGGCATAGTGGGAATGTGCGTGCAAAGTTTCACGGAAATTGCATGCTGTGTTCATAATTTGAGGCATTTTGTTCAAAACTAAGCAGTCCTGCAATCTTTGGAAGCCATTTTTAGCCAATCAGGATGTAATATGAAAATTCTGAAAGACCTGTTTCGTTTAATGACTATAGAGATACTGTGTACCGATTTGCGTGATGTTTGGACAAAATCTGTAGGAGTACTGTGAAGAAATGTGTTTTGCAAAAAGCGGCCTCCTGGTGGCGCTATAATAGGCCCATGTGAAAAAATTGGGGCAGAGGTTCTGAATTGGCATCCAGGTAGTGTGTGTGCACAGTTTCGCTTCGATCAAGCCAACGGTGCGGGAGATTGAATGTTCACAGACGGACGGACACACACACACACACACACACACACACACACACGGACGGACGGACAGGGGGTAAAACATACTCTCTCGCCAGGCCTTTTGGCCTGGCGGAGACAATAATAATAATACATTTTAGAGCTTTGGCTTTTACTGAAAATGACTTTCATTTGCCCTAATGTTCATTAAAAAAAAACACATTAGAGGAAATGAAAGTCATTTTCAGTAATAGCCAAAGCTTTCAAATGTGTCTATTTGCATGAAAGGTATAACAACGTCTAGGTTACAACAGGGCTCAATGGGTTAATAGAGGAACACAGTTAACTATATTTAACCTTGAAGAGAGGAAAGGGAGGCAGGCAGGTGGGGAGAGGTCGAAGGTTCACCTGAAAACAATTGTATATTGATTGAGTGCAATGCTCTAACATGATATTAACAGCCCAGGAACATGAGCTTATGTCATTACACACAATGTTCTGACTGCTGAAAGCTTTGCTGCACGGGAATTTAATTATAACCCCCCTCTCTCTCCCCTCTCTCCTGTCTCTCACCTAGGGGCTGGACAATACAACTTCAAATCAATATAGACTTAACCACTTAAACTCCGGCATCCGTATTCTGGGGGAAATGTCCGCAGAAAATAGCCGATCTACAAGCTTAAACGCGTCGCATTTGCGATGCGTTGTAAGCTTGCAGATCAGCTATTTTCAGCGAAGATAGAAAAGATAGAAAAGACACTAGTACTGTATAGAGCCCTGAGGGAATACGCTGGGTGGTTAATTGGACAAATCGATAAGTTGATTATAAAAAATCTATTCGCATTTTTTCGTGTCAATTCGCTGATATAATTTATGATCTAAAAGAAAGGAAAACTTTTATAAAAAAATATATATTTCAATATATTTTTTATGAATTTCCCAGCCCTACTCTCAATATCTCCTCCACACACACACACACACACACACTCTCTCTCTCTCAATTCAATTCAAATGAGCATTATTGGCATGAGAAAACATTGCCAAAGCAAGTGTCGAAACATAATAAGAAGAATTTAAGAAAAAAAATGGGAAAGCATGTACAGTTGGAGGGGGTACAGCATTTTGTTAAACAGAGCTATGTCACATTGCAACGTTATGTATACATGTTGGCATGGGTAGAACGCTTTTTGAGACAAATACAGTAGCTGAAGCACCGATCTCTGATATTGCTATCACTGTTGTATTTCTCCCATTAGGTATGGGAGTTCTTTGTCGTTGGTCATGTTTTCAAACTCACTTTGGGTGTACAGTATATAATCTGTGGGAGGTATGTGTCTCTGATGTCTTGGTAGTGGGCATGTGGTTAGAAAGTGTAGCTCTGTTTCCACCACATTTTGTGTGCAGTGGGTGCATAGTCTGTCTTCCCTTGGGAGTAGGGTCTGTCTGTGTTCTCTATTGCAGGGGTAGGCAACCTTCGGCACGGGTGCCAACATTGGCACAGGGGAGGGTGATCACTGGCACACTGGCATAAATGTGTTTTCTTTTCAAATAAAATGTAGTCAATTAAATGAAGTCCCATCACATCTGTATGGAAATTACATCCTGCACATAATTCTACATTCATTCAAACTCTGAACTCTGACTGGGGAGGGAGTCTGGGAGATAGGTGGGTAATTGCTCTAATGATCATTACATCCTGATGTGAAAGAAAATAGATCAAAAGAAGAAAACTAAATTAAGGTTGTTATATAAAAAAGAAAATATGTTGAAAATATTTTATTTTCATGTGGTGAGGCCTTAGAACGCAGGCTGCCAAGAACGCAGATCTGCGTTCTTTTAAAAAAAAACATTTTTTAGATTTGACCCAAAGACCAAGGAGATATGATTTTTCGAAGATTTAGACTCATTCTGTATCTCGGCTCCTAAGTACTTTTATTTTTTCATTGAAAAAGTCTGGCAGTCTACTGTAGAAAATAAATAAATAATTCTGCAGCCAATGTGTTAATTAAACTTAATGTCGACATGTATCAAGAAAATAAAAACATGGCACTTCATGTCAAAAAGGTTGCAGACCCCTGCTCTATTGTAAGGCTGTACCTAGTCAAGGCTTTCCTTCCTTTTCTGGGTCATTCTGCTAATGTATATTCTCTATTTAGGGCTAAATTGCATTTCATTTTGGGTTGTCTCTTTCCAGTATGTCTCCCTCTCTCCCTCTCCCTCTCTCTCTCTCTCTCTCTCTCTCTCTCTCTCTCTCTCTCTCTCTCTCTCTCTCTGGGTGAAGTATTGATCAGTCCATCATGTGGTATCTATCTGCAGCTATTATTAGATACACACCGGGGTCAGGCAGAGGAACACATTCTGCTTGAATGAACTGAATGGAGTGAGAAAAAGACAAGAGCATGAAAATGGTCAGCGGAGAGCAGAAACTAAGAGCGTGTGTGTGTGTGTGTGTGTGTGTGTGTGTGTGTGTGTGTGTGTGTGTGTGTGTGTGTGAGTGAACCAAATAAGCGACTTAATCTTGCTCAAATGGATGGTTAGGTGATTATTGTCCTTTAAAGGACCACTTCTCCCATGTTCAACCTATCATCATCATCCCTAGATCGTTTTGTTGTACACTTGTATTCAATGACAAAATAAAATCACCCATCCATCCATTCCGTCTGCTCACTATGTAGGAGAGCTGTGGACAGTTCACAGATCTGCCCATCAGCGACATCAACGGTAGGCAGGTTTGGTCATTCCAAACAAGATTTCAAACTTTTATTTAAATGGTTTATTAATAACTACGCGGTGCTTTGTGTTTGTTGGTCTCTATAATATATAAAGCCATAATAGGAGATGTTCCCAATGGAGCTATGCCCAAATATGGAGTGTGTTGTCTGACCTCACTTGGGTCTCGTTGGGCGGTGGTCGGCGATGACGCTAAGGAACAACATGGCCGACTGTAATGTTGTGAGTTTGTGTTTGCCGCAATTAATTATGCTGCGAGGGGGCAGATGTGTGCTGAGCAGTATGAAGTGGCCTACAGACTGCGTGTAGTAATTCTGCACGTTGTGGCGTGTCTTGTTAGTGACATTGATATGTTGTTTTTGTGTTTAGTCCCACACAGTGGCAGGTTTTTTTGGGGGGTTTTGGGTTTAGAAATGTATATATATAGATAGATAGATAGATAGATAGATGGATTCTATTTTAGCAGGCTAACAGAGAAAGGCTATGTATAGTTCTATTAGCTTGGAATCCCCATTGATGATGTCATTGGTAGACAGGTTTCTGAACTGTCCATAGCCCAACAATGAGACGCAGAGAGTGAGTAGACAGAAATGGTACCACCAATGGTACCAGATACAGCCTTTTTCAGTAAGAAGTTAAACAAGAAGAGAATGGAGCAGCAAGTTTTCAAATCATGATATCTTGGGTTGTGAACATCCCCCCCCCCAAAAAAAAAGTAAAAAGAAAAAAGAAAAAAAATGATTTAAAAACAAAAATGTTATGACGTCTTAGACGTCACGTGGCGCTCTGGGCTTAACAATGGCGATTTTTTAATGACGTTTTAGACGTCATAAAAAAGACCTGGGACGCATCTGTGTCATGTTTAGATTTGAGCTAAGAAGCATTATTTTACACTTTGGCTATTCAAAAATAGCAGATATACAAGCTCAGTGCCGCGCTATGAGCTTATAGATCTGCTATTTTTGAAAAATCGAGAACATTTGTGCAAATCTTTGAATAGATATATTTTTAAAGCGAACATTTGTAACTCAAATCTTTGCTTATGGGGGGTCCCTGGAACAACATATTTTGAGATGGGAGATACATTGAAAAGACTTATTTTCATCGAAGTAATGTCTAATGCACAAAACCTGTATGCATTGCACACACACAGTAATTCTATCCAATAGGGCGTCGCAGTTGCGGCCACTTCCGGGTTCCACTGCAAAATTCTCAATGCATTTTTCCCATTGACTTTTTCAAAAATATTTATATCAATTAATGTAAGCCTAGAATCAAGCTATCCAGGCTCCTGGTGAATCATGACCATTAAACATTTTTTTCTGTGATTTTTTTTTTTAATATTTAATTATATGATATACTATATTTAATAAATACCCTTTGTTTTGCCGTTTTCAAAAAAAAATAATCACAGAATCAAACGTTTTATGGTCATGATTCACCAGGAGCCTGGATAGCTTGATTCTAGGCTTAGATGAATTGATTTTTGGAAAAATATTTTTGGAAAAGTCAATGGGAAAAATGCATTGAGTATTTTGCAGTGGCACCAGGAAGTGGGCGGGAACTGCGATGCCCTATACTGTACACAGTACTGTAGATGATGGGTAAGATAGCAAGACGGGTTACTCTTTAGATTAACTAACCCTTATAAAAAAGTTAACAGATAATTCACAAACTGTAGCAATGAGTTATTAATGACCTGTTAAATGTTTAATGATCATTTAATGATGTAAAACTAGCCCTTAATGAATAGTTAATAGATCGTTCACAAACTGTTAGTTAATGCATTATTAATGATTTGTTTAATGTTTGTTAATAGCTGTAACACCAGCCACGTGGTGAGGGAGGCAGAGCACACAATGCCTCTCTAACCTCAGGTGACTGGAGACGTTTGGGCACGGGGCCCGGTTTTCTGGAGCAGGGGTTCCCAAACACTGGGTCGGGACCCATGTTTGGGTCGAGGACCAATTTTTTATGGGTCGCGAGTAAATACCTAATCTTTGTTCCGTTTCCTACATTTAAGAAAATATACATATTATTTCAAAAGATTAAAAAAAATATACAAAAAGATCAATCAATTAAAAACAATTCAAGTATTTCATGAATAAAATCTAATAATGTCCATAAACAAAATTTTAAATAAAACGTTTAAGTAGTGAAAATAGCAGATCTGTAAGCTCGCAACGTGTCGCGAAGCGATGTGTTGTGAGCTTGTAGATCTGCTATTTTCACTAGTTTGGGTCCCGGGCAAAAGTCTAATTTGTCTTTTGGTTGTGTTGAGCTAAAATGTTTGAGAACCGCTGTCCTAGAGCATGGGTGTTCCACAGAAGTATTACAGGGGTCCCGCCAGATGTGTGTGCAATTCTTTTTTTTACATTAACCACTTGAACCCTAGCATCCCGATTCCCTATTCTGTGGAGTACATTCGCCAAAAATAGCAGATCTACAAGCTCACAACGCATTGTGCTGCGAAATGTTGTGAGCTTGTAGCGGCAACAAGCCCAAAAGAAGCGACTATACGCCACATGAGCATCGGCTAATTACATTGTATGTATCATCACATTGGTTATTTGAAAAACGGCGATCTACAAGATCACTGCGCGCCACAGAGCAACGCGTTGTGAGCTTGTAGATCTGCTATTTAAAAAGTTGTTTTTGAAACATTTTAACAACACAGATATTCCATCTATGGGGGTCCCTGGCACAAAATATTTTCAGATGGGGGGTCCGTGCACGAATACATATTAATTTAGGTGATCCTTGACATGAAAACCACAGATTTTACGTTAGGAAGCAAGCCAAAATAAGCAACTACACTTTGGAATCAAGCCCCTAAAAACCGCAACCACCAATATTTACAAGAGACTTGCCACTTGGAAGTACCACTGCAGAATAGCCAGCTCCCCCAAAGAGCATCAGGTTTATGAATGAGAGGGGCAGAAATAAAAAAACATTCACAAGTTCCAAAAACGTGCCTGTTTGCCTGTCTGTCTGTCTGTCTGTCTGTCTGTCTGTCTGTCTGTCTGTCTGTCTGCCCGTCTGTCTGTCTGCCTGCCAGTGTGTAGAAGCAGCCGCCTCACACCTACCTCATATTTAACTCATACCATACACACTGGCACGTGACACGTTGCAGATGCAGTATCGTCAGTGTCGGGCCGATGATATACGTTAATTAATGCCCTACTTCATCATAAAAGAGTGTCATACAGAAGTAGTGAAAAAAGCAGATCTACAAGCTCACAACGCATCGCATTAGCAACAGCAGAAACAGTGCTCTCATAAACAACTCTGGTCTTCATGAGGGTAGAAATAGAAGACGGCACGCGCACGCACACACACGCACGGACACACACACGCACGGACACACACACGCACGCACAGACACACGCACGCATGCACGGACACACGCACGCACGCCTTCTCTCTTTCGATGGACAACGTAGTCATACACACATAAAATGCAGAAGCACACATCCACGTGTGCATGCACTAAGCCACTGGTTCTCAATGTCAGGTCTACCGTTTAGGGACCATAAGGGGTCCTAAAAGGACCCGATTATGGGCCTGTAACTGACAGCGTGCAAATGGAACAGAATGGACCCGATTGTCAAGAGTTAAATGAACACTGAGGATTTCACAGTGTAGACTGGGGGTCCCAAAGATGAAAACAATGGTATCAAATGGGTGTCTGTGGCCTAATGCATATCAAACCGGGGGTCCTTTCATTAAAAAGGTTGAGAATCACGGAACTAAACTATACCGGAACCCTAATTTATACAGTAAAATCCTCAATAAAGAAATAAATAATACACATCTCGGTCACACATGTATCACTATGACAAACTGCAATATTAGACTAATTATGCCCTATCAGAGCTCAACATTTTGAATATACCTTTTAACCCATTAACTGAATATTTCTAGCCAGTGCCAGAGATTTTTCATTGAAATTTTTTTTTTTTTAAGTTTTAAGTTAACAAGGAAGTGGATAGGAGTCTATATCTTCGATAAATCATATCTCCTTGGTCTTTGGGTCAAATTGAAAAAAAAAAATCTTTTTAGTTCACGTAGATCTATGCGATTGGCATGTGGCGGCTATAAATAGGTTCGCGTAGATCTACGTGATTGGCATGCAATGTGTTAATGGATGTTTATTTTATTTTTTTATCCCACTGCCAGCCTAGGGAGAGCCCAGAGCCGAGCTCATGCCGCCTTCAATGCATGAGAGCTAGCAAGCCTTCTTATCGCCCGACAGGGGGGAGTTTCCCCGGTTGGAGGTAGCGCTGTGGAAGGGGGAGGCAGTATCCACAAGTTTCCTAGTGGGTAGTGGGCATCACTTATTAGAGACCAGGATTACTGGATGTTTTTGTGAGGGTATTAACTACCCTAGGGGACACGGGGGAGAACATGCAAACTCCACACAGAAAGGCCCTTTCGCCAACCCCACCTAGGGTATGAGCACTGATGACGCGGAGGAGAGGACTCGCTCCCCCCCCCCCCCCCCCCCTCGACCTTCTAGCTTTGAGGCGAGAGGCAATGTAAATATTGTAACCTAGTTTTGCCATAAATGTTACGTAGGCAGTGATAGAATAAAGGCTGTGTTCTGTGCAAACTTTAATAGAATGATAGTCTGAGTGAGTCTGAAGACTGTCATTTGTTGTTACATTGGCCACTTACATTGACCTGCTCAGCGGGTCCTTTTTTGTTATATTTGTACACTCTCTGAGTTACAGACCCGTAAGGGTCCATTTGGACCACTGGCGGTCCCTAGAGCGATGTTAGGACAAGGATAATTCCTTTAACAGGTCCGTTCATGAAAGTCCTTGCGGTCTTGTTTCCAATGAGGGCCTGTGAGCAATTAGGGGTTAAGAGTCTTGCTCAGGGACAAATTTCATTTCATCGACACATTTGCTGGCCTGGCATCGTACCTGGGGCAACCACGGCCTCTGGCTCCCTAGGCAGGCTCACTAACCACTCAGCTATGGCCGCCCCTGTTGAGAAGCCATATGCACAGGTGTCCAGCAGCAGTCCGCCTAGTGGAGTGAATGAGTGTACGTGACTACATCCTTCCCACAATGCACTGGGATGAGGAGCCAATAGATAATGTATAAGACAGACAAGTCTGGAATTTCTCATTGTGTATAAAAACACCACAGCTGACAGTGGAAGCCAAGCTTTCTGCTTGTTGCATCAACGCACGCACGCACGCGCACGCACACACACACACACACACACACACACACACACACACACACACACACACACACACACACACACAGACACACACACACACACACACACACACACACACACACACACACACACACACACACACACTTAAGACACAGAGGAAGAACTATCCCTAACCCTTTGTAGCTGTTGTCGCTGCACGAAAATGGTCCTCACAAATTTCTCAGATTTCGGGGGACGTTTGGCGCTCACAAGTATAGTAATGCAAGTACACCCACACACACACACGCAGGCACGCACACACGCACAACACTAAAATCAATGTTTAGGACAGAGGAAGAACTCAAATGACCTTCCTTTCTACGAAGACATCTTCTCTCTATCAGACATAAACAAGAAGTGACTTCTATGACACACACACACACACACACACACACACACACACACACACACACACACACACACACACACACACACACACACACACACACACACACACACACACACACACACACACACACACACACACACACACACACACACACACACACACACACACACACAGGCATAAATACCAAACCATACATTCACCTGACCTTTGGAAAATGTAATAGCAACGGCTGAATGAGCAGAAAAGTCACTATTTCCCCCACATTATATTCAGGAGAACACATACACACACACGTTGCCAGATGGTGTGTTTACGTATGGGTGTCATGTGTTTGATACAGTAAGAGGTCTGCCATGGCGATGAGAATGAGATATGAACCTGGAGCAAGATCACGTATGCTTTACATAATCTATCACCCTGCAGCTGTACAGTACACACACACACACACACACACACTGACCAAGCAGCTCCATAAATTGATTAATCACACAAACAGAAACACACCCAGCAGATAAATGATGGAGGGGATGCCACCCAGGTTGAATTATAAATGAACTTGGCAGAGGAATGCTGACATGATGGATAATCACTGGTGGACCTCCACAGATGGGAGACAGAATGCATAAATACAGAGAGCACACACACACACACACACACACCTATTGCTATACTTGTGAGGACATCAAAATGTTAGGACGTCAATTTTACAAATGCCATTTTTACCATTCATTTTGCCATTTTTACCCCAACCCTAAAGCCTGCGGTATACTTTGTTGTGCGCCGGTGTCACGCACCGAAAAATGTGATGTGAAAAGCATCTCACAATGCGTCACAGCACAGCTTCAAGAGCGGCTCTTTTCAATGCACGACACCAGCACGTACTGTAACTGAGCATAAATCAGGCACCCAAGTTCATAATTTGGTGGGTATTACTGCTGCGTTATTGTGTGATTAATGAGTGGACCCTTTGGACACTGAAGTCTTTGGCATATTGCGAAGCACGCACGCGCACGCACACACACACACACACACACACACACACACACACACACACACACACACACACACACACACACACACACACACACACACACACACACACACACACACACACACACACACACACACACACACACACACACACACACACACACACACACACACACAGAGAAGTGGAAAAAGTACTCAAATTCTTTACTTAAGTAAAAGTACCAATACTGCAATATAAAAATACTCTGTCACAAGTAAAAGTCCAGAATAAAAAAATTACTTGATTAAAAGTACAAACGTATTGGCATCAAAATGTACTTAAAGTACCAAAAGTAAAAGTACTAGAATGTTTGAAAATAGCAGATCTACAAGCTCACAACGCGTCGCGATGCGACGCGTTGTGAGCTTGTAGACCGGCTATTTTCAAATAGCCTATACAGTGGTCACCAGTCCAATCATGCGCGATCTTCAAACGGCCGCCTATTGGCCGCTATAGGACTCCATCAGCGCCCTTAGGTACCTTTTAAAGTTGACGCCCACAGATTCTTAGCGCCTCCCATTGAAATGATCAGAACGTGTAGTGTGGCCGTTAAGCCACGAGGTGGCGCTTGGTCCTGAAATGTACTTAAAAAAATGAAGAGTAAAAGTACTCCTTATGCAGAAAGTCCCTTTTCACATGTTGTCAAAATCGTCATGTCATAATAGGCTACATTATAGAAGGTATATGTCTATTTATGAATAGATTAATTTAAGTAAATACATTGATTCATTAATGTAAAAATAATCTGGGCTAATAATAATTATTATTATTAGGGTTAGGTTATAATAATAATAATAACTAGGCTACAAAGTATTGGCATCAAACTGTGCTTAGTTCGTTTTCAAATAATTGTAGTTGAGTAAAATAACTTACTTTACACCACTGTTGTTCTTTAAATCTAATTAGTATTATTAACGTTAGATTGTAATATCTACAAAGTACATCTTGTGCGCGCCGATAGACAGACAGACAGACAGACATATAAGGCTGAAGTGGTTAATGTATGTTTTGTAATAATAATTAAAATGTGCAAAGTAAATTGTAACGAAAGTTTTCAAACGCTCACTGTGCATCGTATGCGTATCTATATATTCTATAAGTACAATATGTTTTCCGATACAGATCAGATAGCCTTGTGGTTAGAGCTAACGTCTAGCGATTGGACGACCCGGGTTCGAATCCCACGCGATGAACTTGTCGAACTGCTCTTTTTTGAAAGCTAGAAACTTGAACTGTGAAGGTACAGGGTAAAGTATTTTCTACAAAAGTAGCAGATCTACAAGCTGTTCTTTCTTGTTTGAACTGAATTAAAAATGTCCTGTCCTTAATAAAATGTAAAATGCTGGAAGTAGAAGTTAAATGGTGGATATGATACAGTATGGGGGGGGGGGGGTATTGTATGTTTTACTCCACTATAATTTATTGGAAAACTTTAGTTAGTAGCCAACTTTGTAGATGTTGGTTATTATCACAAAACACACTTCAGCCCTATATACATTTCGGCCATTTGAAAATAGCCGATCTACAAGCTCACAGCCCCTGCCTCCTGAGTCCTGGTCAAGAAGAACTGTGGATGTTTTAGATTGTTGAAAAAGCCACAATATTAGTTAGACTTGGGAGAAAACGCCAGCAGAGTGAGTAATAATTATATATCCATATCTTAAGTTAACATCTTAAAGACGTATTTTTACGTCTTTAAGATGATTGAATAGTTGATTGAATAGTTTATTAACAGTTCGCACAGAAAGTACATGTGTGCACAGCTTGTAGATCTGCTACTTTTGTAGATGTTATGTCAAAATTGAAAATAGCAGATCTACAAGCTCACAACATGTAGCTTAGTTCTGCTATTTTTAAAATAGACCGTTTATATAAGGCTGAAGTGGTTAATGAGTTTAACTAATATTGTGGCTTTTTCAACAATCTAAAACATCCACAGTTCTTCTTGACCAGGACTCAGGAGGCAGGGGCTGTGAGCTTGTAGATCGGCTATTTTCAAATGGCCGAAATGTATATAGGGCTGAAGTGTGTTTTGTGATAATAACCAACATCTACAAAGTTGGCTACTAACTAAAGTTTTCCAATAATTATAGTGGAGTAAAACATACAATACCCCCCCCCCCCCCCCATACTGTATCATATCCACCATTTAACTTCTACTTCCAGCATTTTACATTTTATTTATTAAGGACAGGACATTTTTAATTCAGTTCAAACAAGAAAGAACAGCTTGTAGATAAATACTTTACCCTGTACCTTCACAGTTCAAGTTTCTAGCTTTCAAAACAGAGCGGTTCGACAAGTTCTTCAAGCGGGATTCGAACCCGGGCCGTCCAATCACGTAACGTTATCTATAACCACTAGACTATCTGATCTGTATCGGATAGCAGCTCACAACGTGTGAAGTTGTAGATTGGATATTTTCAAATAGTAATAATAGTAATAATAATAATAATAATAATAATAATAATATAAGACGTCTGTCTGTCTGTCTGTCTGTCTGTCTGTCGGTTGTAGGCCTATTTTGTAGATGTTACAATCTATCGTTAATAATACAAATTAGATTTAAAGAACAACAGTGACAACAGTGGTGTAAAGTAAGTTATTTTATTATTTTACTCCACTACAATTATTTGAAAACGAACTAAGCACATAGTTTGATGCCAATACTTTGTATTGGCTTTGTAGCCTAGTTTTACTCAGTAATATTTTTAACACAGGCCTTTTACTTGTAACAGAGTATTTTTATATTGTGGTAAGAAACGGGACATTCTGCAATATATTAATATTACATATTACTTTTTAGTTACTTAAAATAATTGAACAATTAAATAATCTAGATTTTTTATTATTATTATTACCCTTATTATTATTATTATCCGCCAGATTACTTTTGAGACACAGAGATGGCAGATGAGCAGGCAAGACCATTTGCTTTCCTCTTTAAACATTTTAGCTCTCTTCTGCCACCCACTGTCCACCTACTGTATTACAGCAATGAAAAATTGAAAACACGCCCCCAAGGATAGCCACACCCCCAACCTTTCACAACCTCAGGATATGTTGGGTAATGAAAGGTACCTTTCAGAAACTGTGATGCAAAGATGAACAGGTCACCACTGTAGGTATAAAACAGGGCTAAAGTGGCAAATGTATGTTTCATAATGTAATCATTTATATCTGAAAAGTAACTATGTAACTAAGGTTTTCAAATAAATGTAGTGAGTAAAAGTACAAGATTTGCCTCTGAGATGTAGTGGAGTAGAAGTAAAAATATTGGAAATTGGAAATAATCAAGTAAAGTACAAATACCTCAAAATTGTACTTAAGTACAGTACTTAAGTAAATGTACTTAGTTACTTTCCACCACTGCAACACCCACACCCACACACACACACACACACACACACACACACAATCTTCAAGGTTAACGCGCATTATAAAGAGGTTGTGCACTACAACGCACGTTAGGAATAACAAAACAGGAGCAGGACAAGGTGGATGGATTTTCAATGATACAATGTTTATAAGGAGTTCACATTAGCATAGCTGAGACAGAGCAAGATAAAGCACTTGATACGCGGAGAGACAGACATATAAGTCTTTAGCTATGGAAGCCGACAGGCTCGGCACCCTGTAAGAGGGGATCTTTGCTTTTTAGCGAAGAGGGGGAGTGGAGAAAATAAACGAGAGAAGGACAGACAGATTGTGGGTTATGATAATCCAGTTTAAATTTCCCAGGTGGCCATGGAGGGGGAGAGGTGGTTTTCCACTGTGTATGTGTAGACTGCTGATGCTAAAGACAGATTATCTTCTCTTACAGTGACAGTCAACCCACACTCGAGCTGTTGAGGGGATTCACAGGGCCAATAGTCACGGGTACTGTAGCCTCCATCAACCCCTAATGCTTACTAACTCACTCATTAACCAAGTTCTAATATTCACTATTAACACTACCACCGCCAGGCCCGTAGCCTACGGGCCGATAAATCCAACCGTAAAGCGCCGATCCCGTAGCCTACGTGCTGTGGTGCTTTTTCCTTTTTTTCGATTTTTATTTTAATTTTTTCAATTTTTGATACGGCACATTTCATTGTAACACCACCGGAAACAGAATTATTCGGGATCCGGTTTTGCCGATCCCGTCGGCCCCTGTTCTAATGACGAAACTGAAACCCCATTTTCTCCTTGTAGTTTTTTCTCCTCGGTGATCACTGTTTAACATAAACCGTTCCAACTACAACATGGCGGCTCCGTTTGACACGTGGTTTTCACTGCTCGAACCAGGCAGATCTCTGCGATGTTTACAAACAGTGCACAGCTCAATTTTAAGGATTTTAACAAGGTCTATGGCGACGTGAAAAAAACAAAAAACAACAATAAAATGTTGGCACTGGTGAGTACATTATGAGATTAACCTCTGGCGGTCAATGTGTTAACTCCTTTACACAAATCACTGCTTTTCTCATGGTGTCTTGACCACTATTTCATACTTCGGCTACACTTTAAAAATGTTGACAAATTGTGACACATCTTGAAAAATTGTGAAAATGTGTATTATGTTTGAAAATGTTTGATAAAAATAGGAACACCAAGGTTAATGTGGTTAATAATACATACAGTACTACAGGGCTCAGGGATCTGGGTTGATCCAAAAATGGACACTGTGTGGTGAATTTCTGACAGGCCTGCACCGTGATTGCAATACATTACAACTTAGAAACAATGCCAAGTGCCAAAAGCATCCACTTCAAAGACAGCTGCCTCACCGGATTCTCTAATAATCTTTCAGCAAGGAGAAAATGACATTCATTGTGTAGAATCAATTATTGATTCAAACAAAGGAATGTTTTCTCAAAAGTTACCTTTATATTAGCAAGGGTGTAGGGCTTCAGGGAGCATGTTCAACAGTTTAACCACACTGTTAGTTTGGTTTCTGTCTTGTCACTACTGACCAAACGTATGACTTACAGCCAGACCAACATATCGGTTTGATATCGATATCGTTATCAGCAGCAAGTATGCAGGCTCTGTATGGTTTTAAAAAAAAATCAGATCTACAATCTCACAACGCGCCATGTTGTGATGCGCTGTGGGTAGTTAATCAGACTAATGGATTTAGTCCAGAGGTCTTCAACAGGGGGTCCGGGACCCCTAGGGGGTCCTCAGAGTTACTACAGGGGGTCCGCCAAATCTTTGTGTGATTTTTACATTAACCACTTCAACCAAGCATCCCCATTCTGAGGAGAACTTTAGCCAAAAATAGCAGATCTAGATCTGCTATTTTCGGCAAAGTGGTTTAGTATAGGGGGGAAAAAGAGCAGGCTAAGTACAGAGTGAAAGGTCAGGTTTACTAAGTGTTGTTTAAGTGCCTGGTTAAATGTCTGAAAATACACATTAACATGAATCCAACATGATAGTGCTGTGAAACAAGTCTATGAAGCTGCCTATGAAATCTATGAAAAAATAAATATTCGATACAATATATAATAGGGGGTCCCTGCTTTCTCCCTCTCTCAGCCAAGGGGTCCTTGGCCTGAAGACGTTGAAGACCCCTGATCTAGTCGATTAAATAAATCAACGTGTGTGTGTGTGTGTGTGTGTGTGTGTGTGTGTGTGTGTGTGTGTGTGTGTGTGTGTGTGTGTGTGTGTGTGTGTGTGTGTGTGTGTGTGTGTGTGTGTGTGTGTGTGTGTGTGTGTTGACCTTGTGAGCAGATGCGGGGAGAAGGATGCAGGGTTGTCCTGTTCAGAGAAGAGAGGCATGGACCCACCCATCAACCACAGCCTGAATGACATGATGATGGTCACCTAGAAGAGAGAGCACCCTTACATTACTTTACATTAAATACATTACATTACATTACTTTACATTAAATACATTACATTACATTACTTTACATTAAATACATTACATTACATTACTTTACATTAAATACTTGAACCCTCTATACTTTTCCAAACATTTTAGATATTTTACAAAAGATTTCAAAAATAGCAGATTGTACATCTGCCAACACATAAATGGATAAAGTGGATAAAATGATTGCGATGCTATATATACTGTATATATATGCTCCAAGTAATCTGGACATGAGTTCAGATTATAGGAGTTTATATACCTGGTGTGCTCTTTTTCCCACTACACCAAATCTCTTTGCCTAAAATAGCCGATCTACACACGTTGCAATCAAGGGGCAAGTCTTAGATATTTACGATGAGGCCGACAAAATGGCCAGAGTGGCGCTGTTTTACCCTGCGCCGACCTGCGGTGTCAGAAAGAATTAATTTTAACGCTAGTGAATGGGTTTTTTGACAAACTTTAGACTAGATTTTCTTACTGTAATAAACATTGTCATAAATTCTATATGCTTCCAGTCGCTAGTTTAAAGTCTCCTTTCAATCATCAGGATATGCGTTTTGCTAAATTATGGTCCTATTTATTTTAAAATTGACGATAAAGTAGGCTATTCTCTAGTAGGGGCGGGATGATTTGATTGACAAGCTACACAACCAATAGCATTCATTCCCCGCCCCCGCTCTTGACTGACAAGCTACCCAACCAATAATGGTCTGGTCTCATTCTGCAGGATATGACGCGATATGACGCGATATTGAAAGATGGCGGACCTACAGTCTTGGAACAATCGGCTTTATTTTCGGTCTGTAGAAAGCAGCGGAGTGGCTTTGTCCATCTCATGTATACAGTCTATGGTTGTAATACATCGTGAGCTTGTAGATTGGCTATTTTTGGTGAATGTTCCCCCCAGAATAGGGATGCTGGGGTTCAAGTGGTTAAAGGAACACTTCGCCCATTTTCAAACTTCATATAATTGCTCCTCACTAGTGCTCACTATAAGATGGTATAATTCTGTCCACTCTCTACAGTTCAGAAACAGTCCAACCAATGACATAGTCGATGGGGATTCCAAGCTAATAGAAACTACAGCCTTTCTCTTCCTGGAAAGTAACACGCTGAAATAGAGGCCATTGTTATTGCATTCATTAAAGGTTTCATTACCACACATTAAAAGTCTTTGTCATGGTCCTTCAAACGTGTATAAAGAGTTTAAACAAAAAATTCCACTCCATTGATCCATGGCAGGTGTTTTTCTCTCACATTTCTAAAGCCTTTTCAACTGCAATGAAATAATAAATCTTTGCCTGCGGGTGTCGCTGTTGAGGGATTTTGCCTGTCAATCATCGCCTTTGCTCCGCCCCCCCCCAAAGGAAAGGATAGGGGAGGGGCGAGGAGGAGAGTGGGCGGGATTAATGGCCTGTGACTTCACTGCCCAAAGGCCAAGCTCAGATTACTTTTCAGCCTAATTATTCAGAAAACCCCAGACCACAGAAAATCCACTGAATGTTCAAAGTTCAGATTTTTGGGGTGTAATTGAGGTCATAAAACCCCCCAAAAAACATAAAAAATAAAAAAAGTGAAAATGAATGTCATAGAACCTTTAAAAACAAAAACCTTGAAATCTTCTTTGAAATGACAAAACCTGCCTACCATTGATGTCACTGACAGGCAGGCTTCCGAAGAGTCCAAAGCCCTCCTCTGAGACACAGACTAAAGAGACTGAAATGGTGCCATCTTATAACGAGCGTTAGTGACGGCCAATTATATGCAAGAGTAAGACAGGTTGGAAATGGGACAAGTGGTCCTATTAGTGAATACCTCAGGTATGAAAGGTGAAAAGATATAAATAGTGTGACCATAACCCTTTAAGACAGGGAACGCAGCATCTGTGTGTCATTTTTAGATTTCTTGGGGCTATTCAAAAATAGCAGATCTACAAGCTCATAGCGCGGCACTCTCTTGATTTTTTTTTTTTTGTTCGAAAAACTGCCAATGTAAAAAGCTTTTCCCGGGCATGCTGGCCTCCAGTGGTGGAAAAACTGCCATGAGCAATTACAAGCTTCATGTGAAATTCCACAGATTGCCACAACAAACTCAGAATAATGTATGTGTTCAGTTAACCACATAAACCCCATACGGTGTCTAGCGGAGTCCCTCAGGGCTCTATACTGGTGACTTTTCTGTTTTCACTTAAATATATTAAATATCTTCGCTGAAAATAGCCGATCGACAAGCTCACAAAGAGCTTGTCGATCGGCTATTTTCAGCGAAAGTTTTCCCAGAATACCAATGCTGGCGTTTAAGTGGTTAATTATAAACTTCACTACAAGATATTTGCTGGAGTCGTTGTTCTGTGGTTTAACCCAAAGAGAAATGCCAAAGCCATCA
The DNA here is from genome assembly GCF_963454915.1 of Gymnoscopelus microlampas. NCBI lineage: Eukaryota > Metazoa > Chordata > Actinopteri > Myctophiformes > Myctophidae > Gymnoscopelus > Gymnoscopelus microlampas. Next base: position 9,663,107 of record NC_139960.1, read on the forward strand.
CTTAACAGCTGCTGCTGATTTTATCTGATTGCCAATTACGAACACACACGCATCATGTACACACAAGATGAGAGAGGGACCGATGAGTCTTTATGGTGAAAAATCAGTTGTAGCCTCTTGCATCAAAATTCTCTCTCTCTCTCTCTCTCTCTCTCTCTCTCTCTCTCTCTCTCTCTCTCTCTCTCTCTCTCTCTCTCTCTCTCTCTCTCTCTCTCTCTCTCTCTCTCTCTCTCTCTCTCTCTCTCTCTCTCTCTCTCTCTCTCTCTCTCTCTCTCTCTCTCTCTCTCTCTCTCTCTCTCTCTCTCTCTCTCTCTCTCTCTCTCTCTCTCTCTCTCTCTCTTCATGTTTAAAATGTGTTATTCAGAAGTTGTCATTTGAGAAGATCGGTGTTTCTCAAATGTTCAAAAAGTGGAAAATGGGAAAATGTATTTTACTGTTACGTTAAATGACAAAATATTGACAGACTTTGCTTGAAGTGAACCAGCTCACTGGACTTTTGATGTCAATATTTTCTCAGCAAAATGCTGCAGTCAGCTAAAAGGCTTCCGAAATCAGTATAATACTGATAATATACCGCCGGCGGTACTGAAGCCAAAACAGTTTGAGAACCACTGGAGACAGACACTATGAATAATTGAGTTCAGAGGAAACCTCATGATACGGAGATGTACTGTATAATAAACAGTGTATAGATGTTTGGAACCATACATATAATAATATCACTTTCATGTTTTATTCCAGTGGTTCCTAAACTGGGAGTCAGGACACACAGGGGGTCCCCAAAATATTTTGGGGGGTCCCCAGATTGATTAGCTTAATGTGCAACATTGTTTTCTCACTCAACAGTAAACAAACCAACATACAGTATAAGTCAGGGATAGGCAACCTTTATTATCAAAAGAGACATTTTTGGCCCAAAAGATTATTAAAAATCTGTCTCGAGCGGCTTTTTTGTGCGTTTTTTCTGGTGTTTCAATATAACTTTTTTTGTATTGTTTATTGTATTTCTCAAAGCAGATCAAGTATACAAGTAAGCCAGAAACGTTGGTGGTGAAATCAAACAAACCAAGCATTAATAAATTATTTATTTTCCTTCAATGATTAGTTTCTTATTTTTATCTGGTGTATGGGCGACACTTTTTTTTTTTACTAAAAACTTAAAGGTAGGGTAAGTGATTTGCTTTGGTTAAAATAAGTGTTAAATAGCTCTATATTCTGATAGTACTCATTGCTATAGAGTGTTTGTCCAGCAACAGGAGTCTCCTTGTCTCTCCACCTCTTTATTAAACAGAAATGCTTTTTCGTTTCAGTTTCAGTTTCATTTCCAATTTTATCCAACCAGGACAGAGAAACCAATCAGGATATAGATTAAACAAGTGAAATTGGAAGTGATGACACTAAGAAATGAGCAGACAAAATTGGAACTGGAACACTATACAAATTAAGCTTTAAAATGGGTACTTTCTCCTGTATGGCTGAGATTTTGACACCTACCGGAAAATGTATTTTCTGTTTATTAAAGAGCTGGAGAGACAGGGAGACATCTGTTACTGAAAAAAACACTCTATAGCAATGATTATTGCTATAGAGTGGGGGGGGGGGGGGGGTCCCGGGTTCAAATATGATTATTTTGGGGGGGGCCTGAAAAGTTTGGGAACCTTGTTTTATGCAAATGTCAAAATGATACTCACATAGCAGGACACAAAGCAGGCTCGCTTCAGGAAGGGACTGCAGATGTGGGGAAGCTCCCTCAGCCTGGAGCCACACAGGTGTCTGGAAGACAAACATATAATATGCTGTTTTTTGGGTGGAAACCTTGTATGTCCAAAACTATCACTTTTTTTTTATTAAAAAAAATTAAAAGGGTTCCAATGGATGCAATGTAGTTAGTTTATTTAGTCAGAAGCTCTTGTTACTAGTTGTCATTAAATATTAGAGGTGTAACGATATAGTAACTGCATCGAAAAATCGTTTAGAATTTTCAACAATCCACTATATCGATATGCAAACAGCAAAATATCGTATCGTTTGACTTTGTATCGAATCGTTTTGCAATGCAAATAATCAATTATATCAATACTAAGTACTTTTAAGAAGAAAAAAAAAGAGAAAGAGGGGTTTATATCCACTATCCAGGTATTTATTTTTCACACAGAATGTTTGGGTAAATAAATAGTTACTATATCGATTTTAAATCATTGAATCGAATCGTATCGTTCTAAATTAACCTGTATCGTTCATGTATCGTATCGACAACCAAGTATCGTGATACGTATCGAATCGTTGTTAAAACGTATCGTTACACCCCTATTAAATATGTATAAAACCAACACAGACCTAACCACAAACAGTTGAAATATGGAGATACAAGGTTTCTGCCTGACAGCAACGATATGAAGTGTGCGTTTCATTTCAAGAACACGACCTAATACCCAGCAAGAGCTTTCACACAAGCACAAGACTGGAAGAAGAAAGATACAGATATGAATGCTCCATCCATCTATCTACAGGTCAGGTCATCTGCAAGCTATACACTGCCTGCAGGGACAGACAGGCAAGGCAAGACAGGTTTATCGGCGTAGCAATTTTCATACGCAAAGTGGAGTCAAAGTGCTTTACATAAGGCAGGAAAAGGAATGCAGAGGCATTTAAAAAAAGCATTTAAGGAGAAATAAAAGTATAAGAAAGTATGGAACAGCATAAATAGAAGAAAGGTCAAAAGTGCAGTTTCAAGTCAGCCGTATCAGCAATAAAGTTTTTTTTTCTTTTATCGGGGGTATTGTTAAGAACAATTTATCCTTGTTCTGTTCAACCTCCACATGTGGAAAGTATTACTGTGATGTCATTAGGGGGGGGGGGGGAGAGAGAGAGAGAGAGAGAGAGAGAGAGAGAGAGAGAGAGAGAGAGGGAGAGAGAGAGAGAGAGAGAGAACTTGCAGTGCTATAATTAACATAGAGGGTCTTCCCAGCAAGACTGTTTTAATCACTTAAAGGTAGGCTAAGTGATATTCCTTTGTTAAAATAAATGCTTTTTCAATTACCTTTTTCATTTTTTTTTTATTTTTTTTTACTGCATTTCATTTTTTTCATTTTCCCCAAAAAATATTAAAAACAAGGGCCCCTTGCGTATTAGGAGGGCAGGGTGAGCCACCAGAACCAAGGATGGGTGTTTTTGATTAATCTAACATGGTTAAAATGGAGTTTGAAGTTATAATGGGTTTGTATAGGAAGGGGGCGTGTCTGATAAAATGAATATCAAATATCTAAATACTGAATCAAGCAACTTAAAAACGGTCTGGGGGGCTCACAAAAGCCTGAGTAGACGATAAAATGACCCAACGTCTTTTTGAAAGTGAAATATCCCTTTAAATAGCTCTATATCCTGATAGTGCTCATTGTGTGTGTTTGTTCAGTAACAGGAGTCTCCCCGTCTCTCCAGCTCTTTATTAAACTGAAAATGCATTTTCAGGACAGGATACCAATTTTATCCAATCAGTTGTGAGAACTCATACAGGATACAGGATAAACAAGTGAAATTGGTGGTTATTAACCCATCAAGACCGGGAAGTGAACGCATCTGTGTCATTGTAAGACTTCTTTGGCTATTAAAAAATAGCAGATATACAAGCTCATAGCGCGGCCGAGTGCCGCGCTATGAGCTTGTAGATCTGCTATTTTTTATTTAATCGTGGAAAATTTGTGCGCCGATCTGTGCTTCTGGGGGTTCCCTGGAAAAACATATTTTGAGATGGGGGGTCCACGACCAAATACACATAATTTTGGGGGTCCTTGACATGGAAAAGTTGGAACACCACTGATATAGCAACAGAATGTTAGGATTTAGAAAACATTTGTATGTATTTGGCCCATTTGACCCCCCATCTCAAAATGTTTTGTTCCAGGGACCCCCGGAAACAAAGATTTGAGTTACAAATGTTTGCTTTAAAAAAATAATAATAATATATAAATATATATAAATATATATATATATATATATATATATATATATATATATATATATATATATATATATATATATATATATATATATATATATTTATATATATATATATTTTTCAAAAAATAGCCAAATAAATCTAAAAAGGACAGAGATGCGTTCCCGGTCTTAATGGGTTAAAAAATTGGAGAGACAGGGGTAGTCCTGTTACTGAACAAACACTCCTGTGATGATTACTATCAGAAAATAGTGCTTTAACCTTTTAACAAAAAAAATACATTTTGTATTGACCAAAAAAAGATCACTTCCTTTAACATGGAGGACCTTCCTAGCGAAACTGTTTTAACAGTTGCCGCGCTATGAGCTTGTAGATCTGCTATTTAAAAAAATCTTGAACAATTTTTTTTTAGATTTTTTTCAAAAAACTGTTTAGAAAATGTAGAAAACATTTTTAAGAATTGCCTCAGGTCTTAATGGGTTAAACAACTGCTTTCTTACAATACAAGCTAAGAGGGCACACACACACACACACACACACACACACACACACACACACACACACACACACACACACACACACACACACACACACACACACACACACACACACACACACACACACACACACACACACACACACACACACACAAGAGAAGAATTACGTGACTGATTGCATCCTTTGCGACAACTATAAAAGACAGACTGGTAGTGCGTAGTGAATATTAAAACAATTCACTGCTACAATACTAGGTAGGGAGAAAGGGAGAGAAGAGGAGAGAGAGAGAACCGCATTCTGATGCTGAAACAGACAGCATGTCCTTGGGAAACATCACTGAAAAGACCAATTTCACACTAGGCGCGAAGAATGAGACGACACACACACACACACACACACACAGGTTCTCCTTCAGACCTGGGCCTCAACATCTCCCAGAGGGATCATCATGGCAGAGATGTCGGCATGGCACCCACACACAACAGGATGCTAATTCACCATGACAACTGCAACCGCGGCAACAAGAGGAACAAGAGGTAACATGATGGGGGGGGGGGGGGGGGTCGAAGCTCAACAAGGAGCTGGGAAAAGTGAGTCTGGCCAAGTGACGTTGGAGGAATCAGCTAAATAAGACCTGAAGATGTCTGTTTTAAGACAGTGATTCTCAAACGTTTTCATGTTAAAGCTGTACAGTGCAAATAAAAAAAAAAAACGATTTTTAGCAGCCTCTGCTGGTCATTACCGTCACTGCAGCCCGTTTGTTTATTACTGCGTTACCCAGAATTCCATTCGTTTTCACCGGAAGACGGAAGCGTTTTAAAAAGCGTTCTTTTAATTGTTTTATACGATCTGTGGATCGTTTCTCTTAGCCAGTGGAGCTTTAGTTACCGTGAGCTGTGTTTTCTTTTTCTGTTTTTTTTTCGTTCTTCAAATCATACAATCTCTAAAAATCAGCATGAGTTTCCTTTTTGTTATTAGCGCGGTAGTTCCTGGCCAAACAGGAAACCGGTGCTGTAGTTCCTGGCCAAACAGGAAACCGGTGCATTTCCGCTTCCATTTTCCGGCCAGATGACGTCATTTTCGCGGGACAGTCACCCCCGACCATGTTCAATAGAAAATATATAAATAAAAGGCTTTCGGGGGTGAAATTCATGGAGTGGGTGTTGTGAAACATTTGCCACTCACAAAAGATATACAATTTGACTTTAGTTTTATTGAAAAAAGTTACCTAGCATTACTTTAAGGACCCTCCAAATTAGTCACCTGCATGGTGACTTGAATCTTTTTTTCTTCATGGATATCTTTTTGTTTTTGTCACATTCATAAGCCAATCATTTGATTGCAATTATTTGGGGGCTCACTTGTGATACCGTCATGGCCCACCAGTGGGCCCCGGCCCACAGGTTGAGAATCACTGATCTATAAACATTGGTTCTCAAAGATGCACGCTTGTACATCTGCTATTTTTGAAAAATAGTTTTTGTATAATGATTGGAAAATGTATAAATCTTCTCGTCTTTGAGTCCCTGCACAAAACCTTTTCAGATTGGGGGTCCGTGTCCAAATACATATCAATCTGGGTGGTCCTTGGCATGAAAAAGTTTGAGAACCACCGATCTATTCTAAACCACAGCCGTTCCACTTAGCACAGTGATAAGGTCTTTACTGGTGGTGGTGATGCACGGCACCCTGCGCTGCAGTCACGCCACTCATTCTCTGCATTCCTCCCACTGACTGCTATTTCCTCTCCAGCTCCTCTCTTCTGTCCTCGCCATGTGCCACAGTTATTTATGTAGCCCCCCCCACCCCCCCACCCACCACGCTGGCTTTGAACATAGGCTCTCAGGCCAGCCTATCTCCTCCACAATCTTTGAATTACAGCCCGAACGATGCCAGATTTATTGGGTCACATCATGCCGATCCGGATTTTGGAGTGTCCAAGGCCACACCGATTACCGTCGTTTTGAACCACATTTTAATATAAATAATAAATAAATATAAACATACAAATATTGAATTCAATATGTGAGACTTGATAGACATTTCTATTTGAGAATATGTCATTTCTAAGAAAAAGAAAATGCATAACTTTTTGATAGATAAAAACTGGACTCCAACTTAACTAAGCCCTAATTTTCACCAAAAATAACATGCACAAAAATAGGGACGCCAGGTTGAAAGTGGTTCAAAATCGTAACACATCGACTGCATGAGGTCAGATTTTTAATACAGAACTTTTACTACTTGTAACAGAGTATTTGTATATTGTAGTATTACTACTTTTACTTACAGTAAGTAAAAGCAGACTGTTAGGTGGAAGCATTTGAAAACTGGGGGAGTCAACCCGTCTGTAATGACTTTGAACATAACAGTCTGCTGTGAAAAGAGTTCCCTCTATGAGGCTCTGCTACAGGCCTTCCTGCTCACCAGCTAGCAATGAAAATACATGAAACGCATAAAGCAAGAGGGAGAACATCACACTGTCTCTGTGTGTGTGTGTGTGTGTGTGTGTGTGTGTGTGTGTGTGTGTGTGTGTGTGTGTGTGTGTGTGTGTGTGTGTGTGTGTGCGCACACGTGCGTGCGTGCGTGCGTGCGTGCGCGTATTACTGTACTTGTGAGGACCAAATGTAGAATTTAAGAAATAGACATTATGAGGACCAAATGTGCTCACAAGTGAAGTACAATTTGAGAAATAGACATTGTAAGGACCATTTTCCTGGTCCTCACCAGAAGAATGTTTGTTTTATGGTTAGAAATGGCGGTTGCGGTTATGCTTATGATTAGGCATTTAGAGGTTAGGTTTAAATTAAGGGGTTAGGGTTATGGGTGTCGTGCACCAACATTTGCATAAAATTATCACCCTAAAATGTAGATTTCCTCACAAATATAGCAATACAAATATGTGTGTGTGTGTGTGTGTGTGTGTGTGTGTGTGTGTGTGTGTGTGTGTGTGTGTGTGTGTGTGTGTGTGTGTGTGTGTGTGTGTGTGTGTGTGTGTGTGTGTGTGTGATGTCCTTTTGACCTCCATGCTCTATCTCTCGGTCTCGCTCTCAGAGTTGATGTCATGCTATTCAGTGTGATGTGTGAAGGTTCATTCCGTGAAGGAGAGAAAACACTGTGCGTGTGTGCGTGGGTGTGAACGCGTCTGTTTTGTTGAATGTTCTCCATCGTCTTGCAGCTCCAGTCTCCCACCAACATCCTCACTTCGTTGTTGTCGAGTGAAAACCGTTCCTTTTTTTATTGGTATATTAAAATCATTTTCTATACAGCCATCTGTGTATGAATGCATCTGTATACTTGTATTGCATGTATCTATGTCTGTTGCTCATGTTTTTATGGGACCCCCTCGAAAATGAGATGCTGCATCTCAATGGGCTATCCCTTCAAGAAAGATCTGAAAAAGTCAGACATTTTAAAATAGCGATAGCCGATCTATAATCTCTGTTATGTGAGCTTGTAGATCGGCTATTTTCACTACTTGTATATGACTAGAAGTTCGGGCCGCTACGCGGCCCGAACGTCTAGCGTGACGCGTCGTTCACTTTGCAGTGCCACCTTACAGGCACCTCACAGTGTGAGAGAGAGTTTTGTGCTCTCCTAAACTTATCACTATGGAAGCCGTCGAAGCCGTCGAACTGGTGCGATCTGACGACATCCTAGAATTTATAGGTAGGATGTGATGTCATGCTGTCGTGAGATTACGTCACACTGGCGTTGTGTCCATATTCGGGACGACCGTCTCATCGTGATGTCATGCTGTCGTGAGATGACGTCACACTGGCACATACAACGTTACAACGTACATACTGACAACCGACATGGCGCAGGATTCAAATTGTGTATATACTAGAAGTTCGGGCCGCTATGCGGCCCGAACGTCTAGCGTGACGCGTCGTTCACTTTGCAGTGCGCCATGTCTGGCGTTGTATCTCCAGCCGTTGTGGCTTTGGTGAAGTTGTCGTCATTGTGGTGGAGAGAGTTCTTGTGGTGGAGAGAGTTCCTTGTATAGATTATTACTATTTATCACTATGGAAGCCGTCGAACTGGTGCGATCTGACGGCATCCTAGAATTTATAGGTAGGATGTGATGTCATGTGATGTCATGCTGTCGTGAGATTACGTCACACTGGCGTTGTCATCGTGATGTCAGATTACGTCACACTGGCGTCGCATACGGACAACCGACATGGCGCAGGATTCAAATTGTATATATAGATAGATGAAGTCGGCCAGGGGTCTTCAACAGGGGGTCCGGGACCCCTAGGGGGTCCTCAGAGTTACTATAGGGGGTCCGCCAAATCTTTGCGTGATATGATTTCTTTTTTTACCTTAACCACTTGAACCCTAGCATCCCTTTTTCTGAGGAGAACTTTAGCCAAAAATAGCAGATCTACAAGCTCACAACGCCTCGCAGCGCGAGGCGTTGTGAGCTTGTAGATCTGCTATTTTTGGCTAAGACGTATAGGTTTAGAGGGAAAAAAGAGCAGAACACGTAAACAAACAAAAAAGTTTCATCTGAAACACAATTTTATACAATATTGAGGAGGTCCCTGCTTCATCTCTCTCTCAGCTAGGGGGTCCTTGGCCTGAAAAGGTTGAAGACCCCTGAAGTAGGCCATTCATTTACAAAAAAATGAAATATGGAGATATGAGGTTTCAATCCGACAGCAACGACTTCAAACAAGAGTTCGGACTCAGTCCTGAACCTCCTGGTTCATACTACAGTTTCATGCATAAGTAAGAAGAAAAACTACAATGGGGGTTCTAATCCAACGTGTTCAGGGGAGGGTGTCACTGCACATATTCCTACGGGCTGGAGGAGTAGGACGGAAGCTCTACGTCCTCCTGGTGGGGGCTCCTCGTGGGCTAATGAGTCAGTAGGATTTCCATTGTGGTCCATTGTACTCAATTAATCAGCAATACATATAGTACATACAATACAATTCATATTGGTAGAAAACTAGTAGCATCAACGGGTCCATTTACAGAGGAAGGAGGGCTGGGGGCGAGCGGCAGAGGATGCTACTTCCTACCAAGGTGTTCAAGGAGTTAAAATACATTCACTTGGACGTACAAGGTTTCCACCCGACAGCAACGATACGCACCGATGTCCATTCATCTGAGGCCAGCCCACCCACTGAACATATTTACTACAGAAAGAATCCAAGTTGGACTGTACGTTTTCAGTACAGATAACTGCTCCAGACATTTTAACTTTATTCCACTCTGTGAAGCCCGGATACATTCTGTTAAACTCAATCTATTGGCTTGGCCTGAGCCATAGGGCAGTGAATGGAGCTATTCCATTACAATTTGGACACACACACACACACACACACACACACACACACACACACACACACACACACACACACACACACACACACACACACACAGCTAGATTAGGTCAAAATTTGATTACGTAATAAACAGGAGATGGACTATTACTGGGCATCAGCGCACAGCTAAATCTGTGGTGTATAAATAGACCCTTATGCAGTAGGTCCTCTTTTTTTTTACACATTTAAAAGTTAAATGAACACTAACGGTGTTATTGTGTAGCGCTATGACAATCAACTCAACTCACATCTCTAACCATATTAAACCACGATAGAGTTACTGTGAGTGTGAGTGTGTGTGTGTGTGTGTGTGTGTGTGTGTGTGTGTGTGTGTGTGTGTGTGTGTGTGTGTGTGTGTGTGTGTGCACGTGCATGCATGGCATGCGTGTAGAAGCTCTTTTAGAGATGGAGAGAGCATCTTACTGATATTAAAGTTCTCCATCTTCGCTGAGGTCCTATCAGACCAACCATTTGTAACATTTGCTTTTCTGTTACAAATCCCTGGTGGAGGTAAGAATTTGATGCGAGGACACGCACACACATACAGTACAAATAGTCTGCGCGCGCCATGCGCTCGCACACACACACAAAAAAAAAATGTGTGGCGTGTGTACTAAACGACATGCAATATAAAAATTGTTGTGTTAATACAAAAGTGTAGGTTGAAAAAGACGCACGCACAAATAGCAGACCATCCTGGCCAGGTTGCCTAAAGTATAGTATGTTAGTTCCAAGTAGTTCCGTGTTGATCCAAGCCAGAACACAATCAATTGATTGATCTTTAAAATAAACTTACTCTGAAAATGCATGCGGCCCACACATCTGACCACTTAAGGGGTCAAGTGGGTGGGACGTGAACGCTTTCGATTCAAATTCCGCTTTCGATTTTCAAGTGGGCCCTGATCCAGAAAAGGTTGCACTGTTCTGCACAGCATGTGTGTATGTGTGTGTGTGTGTGTGGGTGTGTTATAAGTTAGTATGCCAGACAGCAGCCGTTCTACTGTGAGAGAGTGTGAAAGCGAAGGGGAATGGTGTGAACGTTAATTACCGTTACAATTATAAAAGGGAGAAACAGAGTAGTAACTCGCTTTGAGACAGAGTGAGTAAAGAAGGGAGAAAGAGAGCGGAACACACTAAATGGAATGGTAAATTACAGTATAAAGTGCCCTTTCCTAGTCTTTCCAACCACTCAAATGTACATTCACCCATTCACTGCAACGGTAGGATTAGGAATGCACTATTAATCGGTCATCATATTGGTATTGGCAATATCGGCCTTAAAAGTGCAATATCAGTATTGAACCAATATCAAAATAATAATTGGTTAATTTAGACACTTCAGCTCAGAAATAACAAGACCATTAATTATCCATTTACCATTTATTAACCATTACCATATTAACCATTTACCATATGCAATGATATTGCATTCAAGTTTGGCGGTGTGACTCTGCTCTTGTAATATTACAGATTCTCTGTGCAAACATGACACAGATCTTCAATCACAAAACCCCCAGAGCAGAGCATAAATACAGTTTTACATAAACATTGCCTTCAATGCCTTATTAAACTACCACATATCATAGTACAATCCATAGAACCTCAGTACAATACACAGAATTAGGGATGTCCGATATTATCGGCCTCCCGATATTATCGGCCGACATTAGCATAAAAATTGATATCGGGAAAATATCGGTATCGGTTTTTGAAAAAAAAAAAATGTTTTTTTTTTGTTTTTGCTTTATAAATAAGTTACAGGAGTTCTTACTGTATATGGCGTGTGTGATATGAAATTTGAGCTTACCCTAATCACAATAATCCCCGCATATATCGGTATCGGTTGATATCGGTATCGGTAATTAAGAGTTGGACAATATCGGTATATCGGTTATCGGTAAAAAAGCCAATATCGGACAACCCTACACAGAATCATAGTATAATCCATAGAACCACAGTACAATACACAGAATCAACCTATAACAATATGAACTAAATGCCACAGGGAGGAGGCCGGGGAGGTGGAGGGAATTTGAAAACCTACAGCTGTACAACTTGCAATGACAGCTAAGCATGTAGAATGAACAGAGAGCAGAAGCTGCTTAAATGACCCGCCAGTGTTGCACTGTGGGTATGAGGGCGTGAGTGAGTTGGCTTGTAGCGAATGAGAATGACAAGAGGTTGAACGTACTGCCTTAAAGGAGTACAACTGTATAAGCTTGTAAGCGAATGGGGGGGGGGGGTCCGGGGAGACTGAATTAAGAATATAAACATTCTGCCTTCCATGTCTACATGAACTATCGTTACACTGAATTTTTAGCCAATATTTTACTTAAACCCATTAAGACCTGATGGGGGCCTTCTAAATCAGTAGTTCTCGAACGTTTTCGTGCCAAGGACCCCCAAAATGATATGTATTTGGCCGCGGACCCCCATCTGAAAAATGTTTTGTGCCAGGGACCCCCAAAAGATTTGTGTTAAAAAAAAATCTAAATTATTCAACATTTTTCAAACAAACACTTTAAAGATTTTTCAAAAATGTTCAAAAATAGCACAAAGTGATGCGCTGTGAGCTTGTAGATCTGCTATTTTTTAATAGCTAACACTAAAATCTAAAATGCTTTCCCGGTTTTAATGGGTTAACATATTTATCCCTGCATGTGAAGTCTGCAGATTCAATCAATATATTATTTTTTTAATAATATATATATATATAACGTATATCGTTTTTTGTATATATTTTTTATTTTTCATGCTTTTTTTTGTACATAGTGGTATTTTTTCCCTGTATTTTTATGTTGATTTGAACTGTTTGGTTGCTACTATATATGTCTATGAAATTAATTCAAGGACCCCAACGGAAACAAGTCCGCAAGGACTTTTTTGGTCGGACCTTTTAGACAAAAGTATTATAAATGTAACTGTGTTGTTTTACATTCTTTTGCCTAATAAAAAAATCAATCAATCAAAAAAACACACTATGGCCCATTTTCCAGCAAAAGAACTTTGGCTCTAGAACTGGTACGGTTCTAGATCCTTGGAGCCTTGGTGCCTTCACGGAACCAGCTGCGAACCGGCTTGCGTTTCCACCAATTTAAAGCACCATTGTAATTAGGGGCAGGAGTCCCCAGTTGCCCCAGGTTTGATTCCAGGCCTGGCCAGCAATGTGTCGAATATAACCGGTCAAAGTGTCCATTTAACGTCAAAGGCAGTTACAGTTTCACTTTTCTTTTCTTTTTTTAATGATGATTTTTCACTTGCTTTTGCCATTGTTTATCGCTTCTGCATCTTCCAACCTGTAGAGTAGTGACACGCCCACTTTGGTTCCCAGTTCAGGGCAAGAAAAAACAAGTATTTTTCTGTTCCAGTTCCAAACCCACTTTTAGGGTTCTGAACCAATTCATTTTCAGTGGAAACACTCTGAACTGGTTCAAAATGAGGCGGGAACAAATAAAGGGAACCAGTTCAACCGCGGTGGAAAAGGAGCCCATGTGTTCTAAGCGGTACACATTCACTCACTGACAGAACCCCACTCCCTGCTCACAGGAGCAGATTGGGGTTCAGTGTCTTGCTCAAGGACACACAGGAGCTGGGAACCCGATCACTGAACAACCACTCTACCTCCTGAGCGCACACACAGAGAGACAGAGAGACAGAGAGAGAGTAATGGTGATTTTGTCCATGTCCACACTGAAACAAGCCTTTTCATTTCCTGTGCTGTGAAGCACCAACATGTTCAGTGTTTATGCAGAAATAGGCAAGTTTGATTTAACCGCTTGAACCCTAGTATACCAATTCTTGGGGGGGGGGTTCGAAAATAACAGTCGTTTTGGATTGGATGGATTTCACTAACTGTACAGTATAGCGTTTCAGTCGTTAAGACCGATCGTTAACAAAAAAAGCACAAATACAACACAAGAAAAATAAATACCTGACTGTGTTTTTTAACACACTAAGCGTAAAATGTTGATATATGGAGATACGAGGTGTTGACGATATCCTTCAAAATGAGGCTATTTGGACTGAAAATGCTGGTGTAGACAATGACGAATGAAGTAGTACTGTACACTGAAGTAGAAATTTTAGCGGGAGATGAGATTTAGACCAAACTCAACGCCTTCTTTCCTGACCAAGATACAGGCAAAAGAGGTTCCCTATGTTCTAGTAATTCTCTAAACATCAGGGTTTATGTGGATCCTTAAAAAGCCTGAGGAAGACAGTAATTGTCAAAACGTTGGTTTCTTTTCATTAAAACTTTCTGCATCGTGGCTAAGAGTTGTGCGGCCTCATCCTTATCAACACAATCATCCTTAAAAAGCCTAACATTTTTTGAGAGTCTTAAATTCATGCTTCAAAGGTCTTAAGTAGTGTAAAGTTAACCTGACTCCGCCAGATGAGGGGCGGTATAGAGTAACCAGTAGGCTGTGAAACAAATATGTGCGTGAAGCAAGCTTCTTCCATCTGGCGGAGTCATGTTAGCGTAAAGTAGCAAAATCAGCAAATCTACAAGCTCTACTAGTAGTAGTAGATCTACTAGACTTGTAGACTGCTATTTTTGCAAGCGATTAAGTCTGTCTGTGTGTTTTATAGATAGAGTAAGTCTTAGTATTTATTCCATACAAGGTTTTCACCCGACAGCAACGTCTTGGAGGTGTAGAGACAGAGAGGACAAGGGTCCATGCTGACTACATTAGCTTGCTAATGGCATGTAGGCTATTTCTGACTCTAGTTATTAATACTGTGACCTGGGCCTTCATTAGCACATCTGGGCTCTAATATCTCCCCCCCTTCTCTCACTCTCTCTCTCCCCTTTCGGTGGACTATACCCCTTATTTTATACTTTGGCTATTCAAAAATAGCAGATATACAAGCTCATAGCGCGGCACTTTGTAGATCTGCTATTTTTGAAAAAATAGATCTGCTATTTTTTGCAAATCTTTTGAATATCATTTTTTTCAAGCGAAAATTTGTAACTGTCAAATGTAAACGAATTTTGTATTTAAAAAAAAATGTGTTTTTTTTGGCAGATTTTGTTAGTTAGTTTTCCGGTGTTTTGGTTACTTTATTTCGGTTTTAAGGTTAGGGTTAGGTTATTTAATTCTTATTTTTGCCTGATTTTACCGATTTATAATAAAAAAATAAAAAAATAAAATAAAAAAGTGGGGGTATGAAATCACGGATCTGTGAGAGTGAGGGTGTTCGCGTCGTACGCACAGTGCATGGCCGTGACGCCCCTGGACACACACATACACACACAATAAGCTTACAGTAGTGTCTGTCCTAACACAGATATGGTCAGTATGATTAGCATAGGGAGGATGGTAGGGCTGGCAATAACCGCGGTTAATGTGTAATGGATACCGCGGTGTCGAGTTCATAACCACGATTATTATTATTTATTTATTTATTATTATTTTTATTTTTTCATTCAAAACAACTTTTTTTTTGGGAGATACCGCCATACCGTTGGTAAACAGGGATTTATTACCGCGAGAACTAAACATCCATCCCACCCCAGCCCTAGCGGAGGGCATACGTTTTGACTTGACTCCATTATTGGCATTGAATGGGTTCCTTCTTGTGTGGTTGAACTGGTTTATGAATTATTCAGTGATGGACAGCCAGTACTCTCCCACCATTGAAAACCATTAGAGAAGCTGCCAGAGGTACAGATGGGACGATATGAAACATTTCATGTCACGATTATTGCGGTCAAAATAATTCCGATTAACGCAAGTATCACCACAATCCAAATATGCTTAACCCATTAAGACCTGAGGCCGCTTCTAAACATTTTCTAAATACTAACAGTTTTTCGGGAAAAAAAATATAAAAAAATCATCTTCACGTTTTTTCAAAAATAGCAGATCTACAAGCTCATAGCGCGGCACTCGGTGCGTGTCCATCAACACTTCAACAGCAAATCGGGTGCCAGTTAAGAGATGTGTCTTCTGCAGCTGCCAGTGTGAACGCAGCATAAGAGGGTTTGGGTCCTGACTGATGAGACATGTAGTTTAATGAGAGTCCCAGAACAATGTCCCACAATGCATGTCTTGAAAATTATCAACAAGTCCCAAGGAGCCAACTGTGTGTATTCTGAGCCGCACATACATTCACTTCTATAGACTTGCTTTCACTACTTGAAAAGAAAGTAGCAACATTAAACCTTATTCTCTCTTAGTTTCAATATATCGTTGGTGTCGGGTGGAAACCTAGCATGTCCAAAACCCTCCCTTTTTTATTATTAGAATAGCCGATCTACAAGCAGCTGAGGGTGTTGAGGCCCGAAGGGATGATTTTGTGCAAATCTTTCTTCTTCACCTCCCACGGTTTCGCTATTTCCCATAAGATGGTACATGGTCGAGGCATGATATTTCTCATGAGAAATATCATGAGAGGAAATGAGGGGGCTCTATGTGGATAAAAAAAAATGCAACAGTGTGTGTGTGTGTGTGTGTGTGTGTGTGTGTGTGTGTGTGTGTGTGTGTGTGTGTGTGTGTGTGTGTGTGTGTGTGGGGGGGGGGGGGGGGGCAGGCAGATGGGAGTCATGTACATACTCACTGCGTCCCCTGCTCCTTATTAGCTAGGTCTGGTGGACACATCATGAAACAGATGCTGCAGTGAGCAGAGTAAACAAATATGGTCAAATAATGGTCCCTTCACCTCTTCATCTTTATTTCCTTTGCTGGTGATTTTTCTGTGAGAAACTTCAATGAATGTGAATGAAAATCCTGATAAAAAGAAAGTGATTTCTGTCTCAGATACATAGTATATAGATGCTTTTACACAAACCAAACTGAGTGCTCCTCAAGTGGACCAACGGAAAAGGGACTGCAGTTTTCTTTGTGTTCACATTGTCAGTTCTTGTGAAAGAGGACTCAGTTCTCTTTGTGTTGTTCAAGTGTAAGACGACTCAGTTCTCTCTGTGTTGTTCAAGTGTAAGACGACTCAGTTCTCTGTGTGTTCACATTGTCAGTTCAAGTGTAACATGACTCAGTTCTCTTTCGGGTCAACTTCAGCTCTGATGTGGCTTAGTTCTTTCACACTGTTCACACTATGTAATTCCTGTGGAGTTCAGACCTGTACCTACTTTGATTTATGGGTAGTTTTCACCTGAAACAAGATGGTGGTTACTGTACTTTTCTCCAAATTAATGTGGTATTGGTTAAATGAACCCACAGGGATAGGGAAGACAAATGTATGTTTGTTCAGATCACATTTGAACACAATAAGCGACCAGCTGCCAAAGTTCCGTGTTGTTATTTAGAGCGTCCCACATGTGATCTGAGGACAGCAAGTCTAGAGGGCTAAAAATGGAAAAAGGCTTTGTGTGTTCACAATGCACAACTAGAAAAAGTGCTCCTCGGAGCACAGGTCTCCGCCAGGTCAGGTATGTTATTGTGGCCTCCTGGTGGCACTATAATAGGCCAATGTGAAAAGGGTGCAATTTCTTCGTAGGCCTTTCATTGAGGCATTTGGTTCCAAAATGTGTTTTGCAAAAATCGACTTGCTGATGGCGCTATAACAGGCCAATGTGAAAAGGGTGGCATTTCTTCCTGCGCCTATATAGTGGGAATGTGTGTGCAAAATTTCAAAGAAATCGCACGCTGCGTTCATGATTTCAAAACGGACCAATCCTGCAAACTTTGGAGGCCAATGTTATCCAATCGGGATGGAATACGAAAAATCAGACAGATCTGTCTTTATCACATGACTATAGAGATACTGTGTACCGATTTGTGTGAGGAATATCAAAAAGAAAATCGGCCCTCCTGGTGGCGCTATAACAGGCCGATCTGAAAAATAGTTCCTGCTCTGGCACCCAGGGAGTGTGCGTGCACAGTTTCGCTGCAATCGGGCCAACGGTGCTGGAGATTAGCTGTTCACAGACAGACGGACACACAGACACAGACGGACGGACGGACGGACAGGGTGCAAAATATAGTCTCTGCCACGCACGCCTTCGGCCTGGCGAAGACGATTAGCGAATCGCACCACGGACTAGAAGCAAACCGAACTCTTGCTGAGCCCTAAGTTGGATTATCTATCACAAGCAA